>NC_090916.1:10215661-10350661 GCF_040956055.1 Brachionichthys hirsutus
GCGTGTGCATGTGTAACAACCTGTAGGTGTGAACATGAGTGTATTCAGCCTTGCTGCGCCAACAATGAGCACATTCTCTCCATCTCTCATCCCAATTTGCTTTTTCTCTCATTCTCCTTTTCCCTCTCTGAAGTAATTAGCTATTAGCTGAGTTTCTGTGAGCTGTAAACCATCTCATTGAAATGACATAAACCCTCCATTACTGGAAATACACTTTCTGCTAGCTGTTTAATGAAAGGGGAAGAGAGAGAGGATATGAGATGCTTGGAGGCGTATAAACATAAATATGTTTCATACACAGCCTTACAATTAAAAAATCACACGCACACACACGAGGACACAGCAGCAGTCCTCACGGAGGGAGGAAACATTATCTTTGTTATCAAATTATTAAGCAGCTCCTTTTATTTTGCTTATTTATAATCAAGGATGCTAGCTCAGAGCCAGCAGCTCATTAACCAGCAGAGCAACAAATGAGCAGCTTTGTTAAGGATATCCACACTGATCACAAACATCAGGCCGCTGTGATAAGAGACAAGTCATCATTTCAGAGCCAAACAGATGCAAATGGCAATGCAAATGGCCAACAGGCAAGACACAGACGAAATGTGTCCTTTTTGGTTTGTGGGTGGATATATATATATATATATATACATATACACAGACCATATATGTTTCAGATTCAGATTCAGACAACTTTATTTATCCCAGAAAGGCAATTCAGTTCAAACAATCCACCGAGACCATCGACACGAGCAGACAAGTGGGCAAACATAAATAACTAAACAAATAAATACACAACTCAGTACAGTGGCGTCGTTAGGCCTATTTTAGGGGGGCTTCAGCTTCAGCCCCCCTAAAATATTCTTAAGCCCCCCTAAATAATTTTGGGTTGTTTTATAAAAATATATATATATATATATATATTTTTTTTTGTTCAGTGACCAAAAAATGCCGACATATTCTATTAAAACCACCAGAATATATGTTTAAAAACATGTAACCTGTCATTATTTACTTAAATCTGATCATGAATCTGTTTCCCCTCACTTCATGACAAAACGTAGAGAACCCATTCCACCTGTTCCTATAGAGAATGCCCACATCACTGAAACTCCAGTCCACGTTTTCCCTGTGACCGCTAATTGTCGGTCCCTGCAGCGTGTTTGAAGCACACAGAGCAGAATAGAAGAGCTTTAGGAGAAGAACATGAACGGATGGATGGAGAATGGATATAAGAAAGGTATTCAAGAAAGTAAGTTTATCACTGCTGGTAGTAACATTTAGTTATTGTGTGATAAATTTAAGGGCAAACACACAGATGCATATGGAGCTGTATGAGAACCACAGCCCTGTGCCACGCCCACAGTCTCCCTGAATCAGGGGCAGAGACCTGCAGAACCTGGAGGAACCTGCAGGTTCACGCACTGAATAGAACTCAGACACAGTGAAAAGAGAGTTACTTTTCCCTTGTGTGGGTAGGATGATAGCTTGAGTTCAGATTCTGCAGTAGCTGCAGAGCTACTAAAGGCATCCAGCATGCAGGCCTGAATGTGAGAACATCTTGAGTGGATCAGACTTGAATGAACTTCAACACTCCAGCCTGAAAACAGAGGAGGTTCTGGTGACCTGAAACAGAGGCTGGATGTTCTCCCAAAGAGATATTGTCTGTTCACAACCTCCTTGATTCAGACATGTTTCCCTCTCTGAAGGTTCTACCCAAGTTGCCCTAACGGTGCCCGTAAGCAGCTGCTCATGTGAACGGTCCTTTAGTGCACTGCGTCGGTTGCACTGCGTCGGTTGCACTGCGTCGGTTTCACTGCGTCGGTTGCACTGCGTCGGTTGCACTGCGTCGGTTGCATTCCTGGCTGCGTCAAACAACGAGCCAGAAAAGACTTCACAGTCTTGCAGTCATTGAAAAAGAGGAACTTCAGAATCACAACAGAGAGATCGACTCTTAGAAACAGACACATTCTTTGATGCTTCCATCCATTGAGTAACTTGTAATTGTAGCCATTTTGTTTCTTGTTAATGCTGTAAACATCCTGTTACTGTCTAAACATGTTTGTTGTTGTATTGCATTGAAAAACAGACTGAAATAATAATAATGTATAATTTCTCAGTCCTTGTTAGCCGTTTGCGGTTTTGTGCTGGTACGCTACATTTGCTCACATCCTGTGCATCTCCTGGGGGCTAAGCCCCCCCTGTCCTTAAAACCTAGTGACGCCCCTGACTCAGTAAATGGTCAGAAATGCACACTGGCACTTCCCATGGCCTCGCACATAATGAGCCACATCAGAACCAGGCCAAGAACACAAAACTCGTGTAACAAGTAATTCATTTAAAGTAGCGTTGAAGTAACGTTAATATGAAACGAATAAATACCATGGACAGCGGCAGATATAAAGTGGAGCTTATTACAGCAGGCGCTCTCTTTCCCTATCGGCATGGTGGCGCAGCTGCCACAAAGACACCGCCCACAATGGCCAACTCCCCATTTTCATCTCTGGCTTGTTCCTCACTCCCCCCATGTCTTTGATGGCGCTGTGATCCAAAGTGAAAAGGCTGAACAGAGGAGCAGATCGCTGCTACGTTCCAAAACACCAGTGAGCTGGTCACACTAGAATGCCTTTGACGTAAACAACAATGGCAACATACATGCAAAAAAGGTTTATTCAAAAATATAACAGATGGAAATGATTTTCAAAATTTTACTGACAGCAAAATAATTCATGTAGAGCTAACATGCCATTATAGCCGGGGTTCCTTTTAATGTTACGGGACTTTTCATCTTTTCTGACAGAAATGAGGCTCCATCCAGCAAATCAATCAGATTTCAGATCATACATTAGACCACTAAAAAATGCCCATCATTGTAAATCATGACAACAAAGAAACAACAAGTCTGTCAGTTGGCTTACTTGATGTACGTGTTGGCATTGCCCTCGGGGAAGATATACGGGTGTTTCTTCCTGAAGACATGACCGACTCTGCTGCAGGGGATGATCTCCAGACTGCCACCACACTGCCACACCCGGAACGAGATCTCTGCAAACAACACCCTCTAAATAGTGTTACTACCGACACAACTATAAAAGATAAATATTTCATACGCTCCCTCCGTCTTTGTTTATTTGAAAAAATATTGAGTTTTATAGGTGGACCTATTTCATTATTATTTATTTAGCAGATGAAAGGTAATAGATAACAACTGTTGGACATTCATCCATTCATTTATTCACCAATGTACTGTATTCATTAGAGGATTGCTAAGACATTGATCTTCACAAGTGTATTTTCTCAAGACTTCAATCATAAATTCTGCTGCAAAAGCTCCCAACCCCAACTGGTTCAGGATCAGCACTGGACAGCTCCATAGGTAGCCGGCTACATATGGAGCTGTCCAGTGCTGATCCTGATCCATGTGTAGCCGGCTACCTATGGAGCTGTCCAGTGCTGATCCTGAAAGTGACGTCTTTTCCATTGACTCTGGAATGTTCTTTATCTTTCCCACTTCGGTTGTTATTTTGGTTTCTGCATGTCCATGACAAGACAAGCTGAACATCCTTCCTGTCTCTACTCTTCATCACTCTAACATGCTGAACATCCTTCCTGTCTCTACTCTTCATCACTCTAACATGCTGAACATCCTTCCTGTCTCTACTCTGCATCACTAACATGCTGAACATCCTTCCTGTCTCTACTCTTCATCACTCTAACATGCTGAACATCCTTCCTGTCTCTACTCTTCATCACTCTAACATGCTGAACATCCTTCCTGTCTCTACTCTTCATCACTCTAACATGCTGAACATCCTTCCTGTCTCTACTCTGCATCACTCTAACATGCTGAACATCCTTCCTGTCTCTACTCTTCATCACTAACATGCTGAACATCCTTCCTGTCTCTACTCTTCATCACTCTAACATGCTGAACATCCTTCCTGTCTCTACTCTTCATCACTCTAACATGCTGAACATCCTTCCTGTCTCTACTCTTCATCACTCTAACATGCTGAACATCCTTCCTGTCTCTCCTCTTCATCACTCTAACATGCTGAACATCCTTCCTGTCTCTACTCTTCATCACTCTAACATGCTGAACATCCTTCCTGTCTCTCCTCTTCATCACTCTAACATGCTGAACATCCTTCCTGTCTCTACTCTTCATCACTCTAACATGCTGAACATCCTTCCTGTCTCTACTCTTCATCACTCTAACATGCTGAACATCCTTCCTGTCTCTACTCTTCATCACTCTAACATGCTGAACATCCTTCCTGTCTCTACTCTTCATCACTCTAACATGCTGAACATCCTTCCTGTCTCTACTCTTCATCACTAACATGCTGAACATCCTTCCTGTCTCTACTCTTCATCACTAACATGCTGAACATCCTTCCTGTCTCTACTCCTCATCACTATAACATGCTGAACATCCTTCCTGTCTCTGTCTGTCCAGCCTGTTCAGATCCTTCTCTCCCTCTTTACTATCTAACCTTTATACAGTTCATCATGTGACCTCTGTTTGACCTTTGACCTCTACCTTTGCCTTGCGTCTCGTCTCCCTGTACTCCTGTTTACTCTCTCCTGTCCTCTCAATGCCCCAATTTTTCTTAGCTAACCTCTTTTTCTGTCTACACTTCTGCACTTCCTGGTTCCACCAGCAGGTCTCCTTATCTCCAGAAGACACACCCAGTCCTCTCCTTCCTGTCTCCCTGATCACCTGAGCTGTTGTATTCCAGTCTTCTGGAAGCCTCTCTTGTCCACCCAGAGCCTGTCTCACCTCTTCCCTGAAAGGCACACACTTTGTCCTCTGCTCTGCCTTCGTCCTCTTCCTCTTCCTCACCACCAGCCTATGCTGGCTGGCTACACTCTCTCCTACCATGACCTTAAGGTCACCGACCTCCTTTAAACTGCTCCGTCTACACAAGATGTCGTCCACCTGGTGCTCCTCCCTCCACCCTTGTAGGTCACCCTATGTTCTAGTCTCTTCTGGAAATAAGTGTTAACTCCTGCCATCTCCATCCTTTTGATAAAGTCCACCTCCATCTGTCCTTCTAGGTTCCTTCCTGAACACCAAACTTGTTCATCACTTCTTCATCTCCTCTATTTCCTTCACCAACACGCCCATTGAGGTCTGCTCCAATCAGGACTCTCTCACTGCTAGGATGCTCTGAACCACTTCATCCAAGACACTCCAGAACTTCTCCTTCTGCTCTAACTCACCTCCTACCTGTGGAGCGTAAGAACTTCTCCTTCTCCTCTAACTCACCTCCTACCTGTGGAGCGTAAGAACTTCTCCTTCTGCTCTAACTCACCTCCTACCTGTGGAGCGTAAGAACTTCTCCTTCTCCTCTAACTCACCTCCTACCTGTGGAGCGTAAGAACTTCTCCTTCTCCTCTAACTCACCTCCTACCTGTGGAGCGTAAGAACTTCTCCTTCTCCTCTAACTCACCTCCTACCTGTGGAGCGTAAGAACTTCTCCTTCTCCTCTAACTCACCTCCTACCTGTGGAGCGTAAGAACTTCTCCTCACACTCCTACGTCTTTCGACCTGACTCTCTGGACAGTTCTCTGCCAGAATATCGTCTCTGTTTCCTCAGAATTTTCAGGTTCTCCCGTTCTATGTGTTGTCCCGTATTCCCTAGTTCTATCTTTAATACCTGAGGAAACAGATCCAGTTGAGGAGGTTCTGTTTTTGCTGCTTTTACCAGGACACGGTGGAATCAGTAGTGGACAAAACAGATTTGTTGTATCTTCAAAAGCTCTGGATCTCGATCCAGAAGAATCCGCGCCATTACTCAAAGTGCTTTTTGTGAATAACTTCCAAACTAAAAATGATATCAATGTGAACCCAATTGCTAAAGTTTTGTTTTCATGATTAAGGTATCTAAAAATGAGGATAAAATAAATGTAGCTCCATTATTTTTTGGTGTAAATCACAAGAGACTTATGATTTACACTTAGGTGCTCGGTGGAGGTCTGTGCTCTCCGAGTGCTTTTCTAGTTTTATACGCTTTTCGCATTCTCAACATCAAAGAGCCATCTGTTTAAATTGATTGTATTCAACTCGGATCGATGCCTGGAATTTGTTTAAAGCGTAGATTAAAAAAAGAACCTTGATAAAATATGAACAAGCCACCAGTGTTGTAATCGGCTGAATGTTATGTTTATGATTCATCACTACTTGCTAGTTGAGGTGCTCAGATGTACCCGTGACATTACAGTGGCAGCCCTTCATCAGACACGAGGAAGCACTGAGCTCATCACGGCTTTGTGTACCAGCGTTGTGATTATAATCACATACAAGAGATGCACTGAAAAAGATATATGAATAAATAATGACCACATATTTTATACTAAAGTAGCAATCCCTTTAATATTAATTGTAAATAAATTAGTACCATACAGATTAATATTTGTTTGTGTCAGCTCGAAAATATTCAACCAATTCCTGTGAAGTATTTGAGGTGAATAAAGTGGACACAATTTCTGGCTTATCAGATCCTAATTTAACCAGCAGAGATCCTCAAAACCATTTCTGCTGAGTCTGACATGTGGTGAGTTTTAAATTCTTGCATGTCTCAGACTGAGAGAAGCAAATAGCAGTATAAACTCCTGCCATCCATATAAGCCTTTTGATTCTGCCTCAGAAATACATCTTATTTAATCATATTTCATTTACAAATTGAGACTTTGTTCTTATACTGAAATAAACGGAAAGAAAAAAGAAACGGGATAGTTTTTAATTTGTCTATCAGACTGTTCATCTACTCACCGAAGTTCTCCCCACCCCAGATGTCCATGGCAGTGTCGTATTTACCAAGATGATTGAACCAGGGCCGGTCAATCACAAAAAGCCCGCCTGCAATGATGGGAGTCCTGCGAGAAAAAGAGGAGCAACACAGACAGAACGGTCCGGAAGATTGTGAGTACATTTTGGTTGAATAATGGAGCATTTGGAGGCATTTTATTCTACACTAAATTTCGCCCCAAATATTTTCTGACTATCATTTAATCACAAAATCTCTGGGATAGTTACTACTGGGATAGTAAACATGTCAAACTCGTCCTCTGACTGAATTACATGCGCTCCATTAGATTCAGACGCTTGGCATTACGTTATTGGTTGTGTGTGTGTGTGTGTGCGTTACTTGATTGGCTGGGTTGGGTCTGTCCGACGAGCTCTCTGCTCAGGTGATAGTTGCTCCCATTTAAAATGGAGACTCCAGTCAAAGCCTGAGAGACAAAATGCATATACATGAAAACAGTCCTGTTTATAAATCCTGCACTCTACCAATGAATAGAACGATACGTGTCAGTCAGAGGAGGGCAGGAGAGAAGTATCACATTTATTATATTTATGTACAACTTGAAAAGCACTCGGGGAGAGTAGACCTTGCCAATCACCTAGATCTCCGTATATTTTGATTTACACAAAAAAATAATGTCCCTACATTTATTTTATCCTTATTTTTAGATACCTTAACCATGAAAACAAACCTTTTAGCAATTGGATTCACGTTGCTATCATTATTTGTTTGGAAGTTATACAAAAAAGCACACTTTCAGTAATGGTGGATTCTTGTGGATCGAGATCCGTAGCTTTTGAAGATACTACTAATTCCACAGTGTCTGAGTAAAGACCGGCAGAAACAGAACCGTTTTTATTGAGGTGATCAGAGAGATATTATTGAAAGTGTCCAAAAACACAATCGTTTTGTTGTGAAAATTTACGCCGAATTCACCTGGACCTGTTTCCTCATGGAATAAAGAAAGAACTAGGGAACACGGGACGACACGTAGAACGGGAGGACCTGAAAATACTGATGAAACAGGCAGGATGTTCTGGCAGATTACTGTCCAGAGAGGCAGGAGCTGATCAGGTGAGATGTGTAACGGGTGCGACTCATTCAGTTCAACGATGCCTCCGCAGCTGTGCCGGGCAGAAATGAACCTGCAGCAACAGTCTCCATAGCAACGAAGGATGCCCAGCTCCTATCACGTGCTTGCAGACGATCAGGACTCGGATATATATGGGGGGCGGCTGAGGCACAGTTGGTAGAGTGGGCCGTCTCGTGATCCGTAAATTAGTGGTTCGAATCCCAGCTCTGACTGTCCATGTGTTGAAGTGTCCTTGGGCAAGACTCTGAACCCCAAACTGCTCCCAGTGGGTCTGGCAGCACCTTGCATGGCAGCAGTCGCCCGCTGGAGGGTGAATGTGTGTGTGAATGGTGAATGGGTGAATGTGAGGCCTCATGTAAAGCGCCTTGAGCACCTCAAAGGTGGAAAATGTGCTATATAAGTGCAGAACATTTACCATTCGCCTAATGGATAGTTATTTTTCATCAGATCTGGAGTTACACTGTGGTACAGAGTGAGCTCTCTGTACACATACTCACTACTCCCACGTGAGTATGTGTGTCTGTGCATTAACATTTGCATGCATGTGCGTGCGTCTCTAGGTGAACTAAAGTCCATCTTCTAACCATCTTTCTGTTTTAAGAGAAAGCTTCATCGATAACGAAAGTATCATTTTTGAACCCAACTCTATTCCCTCTGTGTGTGTGTGTGTGTGTGTGTGTGTGTGTGTGTGTGTGTGTGTGTTAGGGACAACAATTTAGAGTCATGGCTGCTACCAATATTGACAGGCAGATTGCAGCGCCCAAGCGAAGGCAGAGCACACAAGTAAATGGAAAGAGAGAAGGACCACGAAGCTCTGAGAAGAGACGCGAGGGATGATTCAGATGACTGTTGAACACAGTTGAGGGTTGTTCCAATCCATTATCAGGCCGTTTAGTTTCAGCTCCTCAGTAACTGCAGAATCTTGTGTAATTAAAGGGAAAGGCTTTCCTCGGGTTTTCCGCTCTACCGCTCTGCGTTCCAGTTTAACAGCTATCATTTATTTCCTCGTTATCACTTTTTAGTTTGGTGGAGAATTACCTTTAAATGAAGTGAGGTCCAAAGATCAAATACCAAGGAGCATAAACTGACATATGGCCAAGGAAGAGAGACTGCAAAACGAAACATATTTTCCATCTAGCTCAGTTTAGCTGGATTTAAATGACAGTTTAACAGTTTTCCCTGAATAGATTTCAAAACATCAGCGGCAGCCTGGGAGGAAACTTTCAGATTTGGATGTGCCCAAGGCATCAAAGTCTGTAAGTCTGTTTATATGCAAAATACAAAGTAACAGAATTACTTTATATACAGTATATTCCTGAATCTAGTATTAAACAAAGATGAGGCAATATGAATTAATACTCAGAGTCGCCAAGAGATCCACATTTAGTTATTAAGTGCCTTGAAGGTCACTGAAAGAATAACCTCTGTGTTCCTAGGTTCACGGCAGAGATATCAGTTCATGAACTCATCGTGATGGATTCCTCCATAAACAAAGCAGCCAAGGGGTTCAGTCCATGATCAAGAGGAACCTAAAGTTGCGGCAGGGACATTTTCATTCCTTACACTGATAGGCATATGTTCGTACCTCCACGCAGATCAGCTGAGGCTGCCACGTAAGCAAAAGTATCCATATTGATGATGTCGATGACTGGGCTGACCACACGGGTGGGGTCCTGGAGACAAAAACGCATTCATGCTGGTTTAGGGATATAAAGCAAACAGAAAATAGTCTATGCATACTGATTTACAAAAGTGACTCAGAGAATGGGTGAAAGCAAAGGCGACCCAGACCATCATTGTTTTCACTTGTGCAGATCATCAAATTCCTTTGCAATTAATTATTTCAGACCAATTTGAGTGCACGAGTGTGTATACATGAAACAGATGTATTCCATGGTCATTATTCTGCACCACATTCGATGGAAATTCACTCATTTGGAACCAATTATGTACACGGCTTAGTTTAGGATGCTGCTCTAACTTGTCATTTGTTCCTTATATGTCCCTTAATTGTGTCTTGCGTGTCTGTTATATGTTGTGGAAAATGTGTGTATATGCTGTAAAACAAATTGCCCTCCGAGGGACAAATTCAATAAAAGTGAAGTGCAGTGAAGTGAAGGAAGGGGAGACTGACCTCTAGCCATACGCCTTCACAACACTGACTAATAAGAACAAACAAGCTTCATAGTCGGGAGTCGAACAATTCAGGTTTCGCCCAAAATAATTTAGTTTAAAATGCCTCGGAAATCAAACAAATTTTCGGAGTTTGAACAACCGAGTGGAGTTGAGGCGAACCGAAGACACGCCAACGACGGGGGAGGGGCTACCCTAGTAGCTTCACATTGAACTATGCTTGAACATATTTTTCACTTTGTGCGTGCGTTTTCCGCCAGCAGCATTTCTAACCCACGGATGCTGCTGGAAAGTGGATTACTTTATCCACCATCCTCTTCTGTCCTCTGAAGCTGGTAGCTGGAGTAAAGATTGTTGATCAGTGCTCCTCTCTCTACTGCAGAACAATTGATGCGGCGACCGTTGCGAGGACCCGCAGAGCGCAGACACGTTGCCCCGGCTTGACGTCAAGCCGGGAGCGATTTCTTCCAGACGTGTTTCAGGTGGTGATTACAGTCCTATGCAAACTACGAAGGTTTCACTTGTTTATTTTGCTGTTTTGGGGGTTTAAGGACCCAAACTCACCATAATAGTGTAGAAACATGGGGAAAGTGAGTTTTTCATAATATGGGACCTTTAACATTTTTCTGGAACCTCAGCCAGTCCAAGCATTACATGTTATTCTGTATTCATGTTTTCTATATGTATGAGTATATATTTTGTTGAAATAAACTCATGCCCCTCTCTCTTTATTCTGGGGTCCACCAGCAATCAAAAGATCAGGTGAGAGGGAGAAGAGGGATGAGAGAAGGACATAAGAGGACTTGAAGGAAAGGATATATGGTGACACAAAATTACATTAGGAGGTGAGCGATGTCAAAGAAGATTTCAGAGTAAAAAGATGAGAGAAAAGCTTGCGTAAAAAAGGAGTGAGGTGAAGGATCTAGATAAGGTTGGATGATATAAATCATCAAAAACCAGACAGCAGGAGAGAAACGACTGAGAAGACAGAAGAATTAAAAAGGGTGAGGTGAAGGGCAAAATAAGGATGTATTAAAAGAGAATGTGACAGAGAGAGAGGGAGGATAGGCGAGGAAATGGGGGAGGCACCGACAAGCTGTAGAAGGAGACATGAAGAGGAGCAACAAAGAGGAGAGCAGAGAGGAGACGGAGCAGCCCTTTCTTTACGACACGCAGTCAGACACCAATTTATTTACAGTTGTGCAATTTCACCTCAGCTCACACACACACACACACACACACACACACCGTGGGTGGGTGTCTACCTGTTTAATTCTCTGCAGCAGGGGGGGCAGCCAGTCCTTGTTGACCTCACAGTGGCTGTCCAGGAAGGTGAAGACCCCGGCCCTCGCAGCGTCTGCCCCCCACACTCTGGACCGAATCAGACCTGATGTACAAACACATACAGTATATATATGTATATACATATACGGTGGAACCTTGGTTCTCAAATGACTCGGTAGTCGCACAACTCTGTTTCTGACCCAAGAAGCGGAGTATAAAATGCCTCGGAAGTTTAACACATTTTCAGAGATCGAACACACAAATGGAGCCGAGACGAACCAAAGGGACGCAAACGAAGGCGGAGTCTACCTTCACTTTGAGTCGACTTGCCATAGGAGAAAGACTGCAAATAGTTTGCTTTGCGTGCGTGTTTTTTTTCTTTTTCATTTATTAATTTGTGCTCAAAGCCATGGATCCAAAGAAAGGCAGCAGTAATACAACAAAAAAGACAAGTGGAAAGTAGTGAGAACAACTGTTCTATTAAAGAAGTAAATAATCACCAAATATGAAAATGGTATCCGTGTCTGGTAACTTGCTGTGCAAGTACGGTATGGATAAATCAATGCTTTTGGACTTTTCTTGAGAAAACCAATACAGAGTAAGAGAAGGGGAAAAACCCAGGAGGAGAGTTCCACAGTCATTTTATGGAGAGGGACTCCCTTTCGAAGGTATAACACTTCCCCCTCCCCCCCCTATCTTTCATTATGCTTTTGTTTTTCATACTATTTACACTTCTAACTGTTATCTGTTGTTTAGATACATGTAGTTACATGTTAATATAACTGTATATGGGCATTTATCTGGTGAGTATGAATGGATTAATCTAGTTTCCATTATTTCTTATGGGAAATAAAGTTTCGGATTTTTAACAAATAGGTTTTTGCTAGCTTAGCGTTGTAGTTTTTTTTTTTTTTTTGTCATGTTACGTGCCTGCAGAGCCTTCTGCTGTTCTGCCCCTCCCCCTTCTCTTGCAGGTGCTGCCAGGTGGAGGAGATAATGGAGGTGAGTGGAGTCCACCTATGAGGACTCTTTCTGGCTAGCCAATCGCTATCAGGGGCTACCTCCAAGAAGGAGCACTCTCCGGGCTCTCTCGCTCTCTCTCCTTTCCACACTGGGGCATTCAACGCGTGTGGCGGTTGCAGGATTGAGCGTCTCTCGATTGAATTGAGAACGGCTGCTTTGTGTTTGTGGGCTAGAGCAGCGGTCCCCAACCTTTTTGTGCCACGGACCGGTTTCATGGAAGACAATATTTTAGAAAGGACAAAAATCCTTTCTAATAAGAAATAATTCCAATTAAAAAAACTTTATTCAAGTGTCTGCTCTGATAAGGTTTATTTTTAAATATAGTGACTCACAATCAGATTAGTCCATTCAACGTAGGAGAAATACCCGATAATTTCTGTATAACGAAGTGAAGAATCGTGTGCAGGCAGGCCGGAACGGGGGGAGGAAAGTATCAGGCGTGCTCTGTGATAGGACGAAGGGACAGGTCTACAAGACAGTGGTGAGGACAGCCATGATGGACGGCTTAGAGACGGTGGTGAGGACAGCCATGATGGACGGCTCAGAGACAGTGGTGAGGACAGACATGATGGACGGCTGAGAGACAGTGGTGAGGACAGCCATGATGGACGGCTGAGAGACAGTGGTGAGGACAGCCATGATGGATGGCTTAGAGACAGTGGTGAGGACAGACATGATGGACGGCTGAGAGACAGTGGTGAGGACAGCCATGATGGACGGCTGAGAGACAGTGGTGAGGACAGACATGATGGACGGCTTAGAGACAGTGGTGAGGACAGCCATGATGGACGACTGAGAGACAGTGGTGAGGACAGCCATGATGGACGGCTTAGAGACAGTGGTGAGGACAGCCATGATGGACGGCTCAGAGACAGTGTCTCTGAGGAAAAGACAGGAGGTGGAGCTAGAAGTGGAGGAGATGAAGATGCTGAGGTTCTCCTTGGGAGTGTCCAGGTTGGACAGGATTAGAAATGAGACAATAAGAGGGACAGTGAAGGTTAGACGGTTTGGAGACAATTCAATTCAGTTTTATTTCTTTAGCTCCAGATCACAGCAGGAAGTCATCTCAAGGCACTTTACAGGATCAGCAGGGAAACACAGAACCCAACTTTACCCACAAGAGCAACGGAGGCAAGGAAAAACTTCCCTTTAACGGGCAGAAACCTTGGACAGAACCTAGGCTCATGGTGGACGGCCATCTGTCTGACCGGCTGGGTTGATAGAGAGAGAGAGAGAGAGAGAGAGATACTACAAATTGTATGTAGTGTATGAGTTTGTGCGTGAATGGATGTCTGTGTGCCTCCGTGATGCGCTGGCATCGCCCATAGCAACCTGGGATATATTCCAGCAGCTCCCGTGTCCCGCAATACGGAAAAGAGGAAGAAGATGAATGAATGAATGATTGTAGTTCTGCGAACCGAGCATTCATACTCGTGAACATTCAGTACAAGCCAACAGAGAAAGGCTTTTTAGAAGACATTTCAAGCCATGCCAGCTAATAGAGAGTAGATTGTCACATTTCAACCTTGCTTTTAAATCAAGGAGAGCAAAACATGGTAAAGGGTAAATGTTGTGCACTTATAAAGCGCTTTACATGAGGCCTCACATTCACCCATTCACACACACATTCACCCTCCAGGGGGCGACTGCTGCCATGCAAGGTGCTGCCAGGCCCACTGGGAGACATTTGGGGTTCAGAGTCTGGCCCAAGTTTGGGTGAAGACGTTTCACCTCTCATCCAAGAGGCTTCTAGAGTCCAAATAGTGTCCTGTTGGAGAGTCCAGCAGAAAACAGAGGCGAGGAACCATTCAAGACTCGACCCCCCCCCCCCCCCCCCCCCCCCCCCTTTGTTTTGTTGAGCTGCATCCAGGTGTGGCTCGGGGTTGTGGATTTTGAGTTCAATACAGGAAGTGCTGCAACCTGCGTCGAGTGGCCTCCGAGCAGGAAGACAGTGATGAACAAAACCAGAACGAACAAAGACATTCTGTCAACACAGCAGAATTTAAATGATCGGACTGAATCTGCTGGAATGGAATTTCCCTCTGGGATTAATAAAGTTTTCCGATTCAAGTCAAACAATAAATGACTTTATAAAGCTACTGTTTGATTAATCTTTTGATCTGCCACAATAATGAAATGAATTTAAATGAAAATACCCCGTACCCCCCTCCTGAACCCCCCCGGAGGTCTGGTTCTCTTGCAAAATACACACACACACAAACAAACACACACACAATCTGTCTCCCTCTGCTTTTATAACAACACATGCCATCAGCAGACACATATTTTCATGCTCTGAACTCCCTCATTCTCTCACACATGCACACAAAACTGTCGTTAAGTGACGCACACACACGTGGAGTGTGATGGGCCTGCTAAAGGCTTGTGCTCATGTCTGACAGGGCCTCTGAGAGTCCTGCATCGATTTTCTCCTTTGCTGACTGACAACGACACAAAGCAAGCAAGAGTAGAAGCACTGACAATACCCCAGTTCAGGGTTCCCCTTCCATGCCCCGGGAACCTGTCACCTGGTGAGAAGGATGGAGGACTGTGTGTGTGTGTGTGTGTGTGTGTGTGTGTGTGTGTGTGTGTGTGAATTGACAGCTTCAGCAAGTGAGTGTGAAAGTTGGATATAAACACTGTCTTATCCGATCAGACGCACTAAAAATCTATTTCAGCAGCCAAAGTGGGGGATTGTAATTTAGCCAGAGCTTCTCTGATTGAATGAGACAGTATTTTAATATCAGCCATATTCTAGAGAGCAGATATGCAAGCAGAAGAGTGCTTATTTGTCTCACGTCAGTTGTATAACAAGTATTCTGTTCCTTTATTTAAGTTTTCTGACACATCTTCAAATGTAAAAATGCGTAAGTAAAAGTCTTATGTTCTGAACTCTTTTTTTCATTCTCACTATTTTATATAGTAACATCTACAACTGTACTCTGAGGCGTCGCCACAGCAACACAACCTCCGTTCTCCACTTCACCCTGTCCTTTGCATCGTCCTCCCCAACACCAGCCACTCTCATGTCCTCCCTCACTACGTCCATGTCTCTTCTCCTGGGTCGTCCTCTAGTCCTGTCCTTTGCATCGTCCCCGACAACACCAGCCACTCTCATGTCCTCCCTCACTACGTCCATGTCTCTTCTCCTGGGTCGTCCTCTAGTCCTGTCCTTTGCATCGTCCCCCCCAACACCAGCCACTCTCATGTCCTCCCTCACTACGTCCATGTCTCTTCTCCTGGGTCGTCCTCTAGTCCTGTCCTTTGCATCGTCCCCGACAACACCAGCCACTCTCATGTCCTCCCTCACTACGTCCATGTCTCTTCTCCTGGGTCGTCCTCTAGTCCTGTCCTTTGCATCGTCCTCCCCAACACCAGCCACTCTCATGTCCTCCCTCACTATATAAATAAAACTGAATTGAATTGAACAATTTGGAACCAGGGCGGCTCGGTGGCGCAGTGGTAAGCACTGTTGCCTCGCAGCGAGGTGGTCGCGGGTTCGTCTCCGGCTTGTGGCCGTTCTGTGAGGAGTTTGCATGTTCTCCCCGTGTCTGCGTGGGTTCTCTCCGGGTTCTCCGGCTTCCTCCCACCTCCAAAAACATGCAGCCTAGGCTGATTGGTGACACTAAATTGCCCGTAGGTGTGAGTGTGTGTGTGGCTGGTTGTCTGTCTCTGTGTTGCCCTGCGATGAACTGGCGACTTGTCCAGGGTGTCCCCTGCCTCTCGCCCATTGACTGCTGGGATTGGCTCCAGCTTGGCCCGTGACCCGATAGCGGAATAAGCGGTGAGAAAATGAGATGAGAATTTAGAACCAGATGGTGTTTTCTAATATTTAAAAAGATCAGAATATTGCAGTTTAAGATTTGTTCTGTGATTTGATTCCCAGTCTGACACGATGTCCTCTCTGAGGAATCTATTTTATATCCCATAGGACACCTTCATTAAAGTAACATACTGCTGGATCTCAGAAGTGTCTACATAGCGCTAATGTTCCATGGATGGAATGTGGGTTCAGGCGCAATCATCAATAAGTTTCATTAAATAGTGTGCGAATCTCCTTGAAGCTCATTTATATACAGTCAATCCAGGATGCATTTATTTCTAAACTAGCCCATGCCAATTTCCATAATAATATTTTATATTTTATTATATAGCCATGATGCACTGTATTAGCGTCCATATTTATTTAGTATAACAGGTATAAATCACTAGTGGTCATTTAGGATTCTTCCAATTTACTATGAATGTGCCTTCATTTAATTAAACATTTAAATTAAATAATTTAAATGTTTAATTAGTGTGAGGGTAAATGTTCTGCACATATAAAGCACTTTTTCCACCTTTGAGGTGCTCAAAGCGCTTTACATGAGGCCTCGCATTCACCCAGAGCTGGGATTCGAACCCCCGACTTTCTGATCACTGGACGACCCACTCTACCAGCAATCCACAGCTCAGGCGGGGCGGCTGCGGCATTCTGGCTTTGAATTTGGGATATTGCTTTAAATAGAAGACATGTCATTTGCATAATTCAGTTGAAGTACAGAGTCTTGTGAACTGTAAATCTATGGAAGTCTAAATTAGACACAGCAATCATTTAGATCAAAAGTGTCTGGATATGTATTTGTTTGGGATCATTCCTCTTTTTTCCCTCCTGAGTGTTTCCATAAAAAACACGTAAACAAAAATATAAACAAGCAAATGCAAATCTACACACTCAAAAACAAACGCACAGACACACAACTCTATTGATTACCTTCTCGCTTGTTGTTGCGTATACATCTTACTTTGGGAAGTTTGGTGAGAAGCTGGCAGTCACTTTCTGAAAAAAAGAAGACATTCAAATAAAGTAAAATATAACAGAAGTGAGCAGAATATTGAGTAATATGATTTGACCTTTTGTGACTTGAGAGAAATTGGCTGCTCATTGACAACCTCATGCAGCAGTACAGCAAGTCAGCTTCCAGCTTGACAACTCAGACATTTGTTTAGCTGCAGGCCTGACTGTGTGCTCCCTGCTGAATCTTTGATTTGTAGTTTATATGATTTAAAATAGAAATGTCAGCTGTGATACGTGAAAAAAACCCACTGTGGTTAAAACTGTCAAAATGAAAGAGACAGCTAAAGGGAGAAGCACAAAAACGATGATTCACAAATGTGAATTAAGACTTTAACAAAACATTTATTTTAGAAATACCCATCCCAATCTACGTGATGATTATGTTTCAAGTTGATGTGTCATGGAGACATAACTGCTGACGGTTACAATGAGTGCAAAATGAGGGCCAACTATATCAAGTTGGTATAAAGTGGAGATCAGGTGTGCTCCTTCTATGAGAGAGTAAATGTAGAGGAACAGAAACAAAGTCAGGGGATTGATAATCCTTATGCTGGATCCTGATCACCAATAGACGATGGACTCAAGCTCAGCTCCTGGTCTCTTGTTAGCGCTCAACCCTAATAAGGGGTGTGACCTTGCCTGCTGTCCCCCTACCTGGGCTCCAGAATGGACCAGTCATCACTGCTGACCCTCTGAGAGAATTTGAGCGAGCGTCTGCTGTAAAGGGCTCCGCCTCTCCCCTGAAACAGACTCCGGCAACTTCCCTGACCCGCTAAGGCCGAGAAAGCGTTGGAAAATGAGTATAAGCTATTGAAGGTATGAATTTTATTCATTTATATTCATTTTCCAAAGCTTTACAGCAGACACTCTCTCTCTCTCTCTCTCTCTCTCTCTCTCTCTCTCTCTCTCTCTGTCGGCATGGCGATGCAGATGCAACGGTGAACAAAACGACCAGATCTAGAGTTCTCCGGTTGATTTTCATCTCCATTTTCATCTCTGGCTTCTTCCTCACTTTCCTCACGTCGTTGCTGACGCTGTGGTTCAGACTGTTAAGCAGGGGTCCCCAAACCTTTTCCTGTGGGGGCCACATAACGTTTTCCTTCTCTGATGGGGGGGTCAGTTTGTACAGCAAAAGTGTGACGATGAGGGGGGCCTAAACATTTATTGTTTTCCAGACAGCCACCAAATAACCCTTTATTCACAGAAGAAAAAGTCAGGAAATAAATAATAACATTATTAATAAAATAAATAATAACCAAATAACCCTTTATTCACAGAAGAAAAAGTCAGGAAATAAATAATAACATTATTAATAAAATAAATAATAACCAAATAACCCTTTCTTCACAGAAGAAAAAGTCAGGAAATAAATAATAACATTATTAATAAAATAAATAATAACCAAATAACCCTTTCTTCACAGAAGAAAAAGTCAGGAAATAAATAATAACACTATTAATAAAATAAATAATAACCAAATAACCCTTTCTTCACAGAAGAAAAAGTCAGGAAATAAATAATAACACTGTTAATAAAATAAATAATAACCAAATAACCCTTTCTTCACAGAAGAAAAAGTCAGGAAATAAATAATAACATTATTAATAAAATAAATAATAACCAAATAACCCTTTCTTCACAGAAGAAAAACTCAGGAAATAAATAATAACACTATTAATAAAATAAATAATAACCAAATAACCCTTTCTTCACAGAAGAAAAACTCAGGAAATAAATAATAACACTATTAATAAAATAAATAATAACCAAATAACCCTTTCCGGGTTCATCACAGAAACAAAGTCCATGGAACATTACCTTTCTGGTTGTATGTGATCATCAGTAAAAGTGTCCCAAACGAAAGGAAGAATGATTTTCTTCATAACATTAATATATTCTCCACTATCAATATTATTTTTAGGAAACAAAAGACCGAATGAATGACCCCTCTTAAATGCACCGAATACCATTATTGATCCCCCACCGGCTGCTCATGTTGTATGGAAAGGGAAATAATAATGAAACCATTTTTAGTTTGGGGACTGCTGCTCTGATCGCTGCTAACGGATCACTGCCATGCTAATCAATAGCAGTGAGCTGGGTGCTGCAGCCGTTTCGCGTCACACCCAGAATGCCTTGCAACGTAAACAACATTGGTGACCCCCAAACAAAACAGATTTTATATCTTATAAGAAATGATTGTATATTTTTGTCTATGTATTTACACAGTAGAGGTACATGCTTGTGTTTTAGACCGATCTGTCAAAGCAGTCGGGGGTCGCTTTAAGTTAACTATTTTATCTGCTCTGTTTCATGGTGTCTCTCTGGAGACAGACTGGACACAGCTGCAGGCGAGACAATGTTCCTGCACAGCTCAGCAGCCTCCCCGCTCTGAAGCTGGGAACACGCTCATCGCTCTGACCTGCTTCTGCTGTCTATGACCTGGAAGCTGTGTGAAGGCTTTTCGTGTACGTGTGTGTGTGCGTGCACAGCTGTAGCTCACCGTCATCACTGAAGTCATCGACCAGAATAATCTCATGGATGAGATGAACTGGAGTTCTGTTCAAGACGCTGCAGACAAAAGAAAATATTAGTCCCACAAATGTACTGAAATATACACGCACACGCACACACACACGCACACGCACACGCACACACACACACACTCTCTCTCTGCTGGTCATGAACTCATTATAGCGCTGCACGCTGTATGAAACAACATATTGAAAATGTCAGCTCACATTCATTTTACAAAAATGTATGATGTGTCGCCTCTAACAAACAATTTCATTAAAGAGGGAGATTGAAACGTACAAAATTCCTAACTTTTACTGGAGTATATATATATATATTTTGTTCTGGGTCAGTTTCCACTCTTTTATTTCATTATTTCTGCTCTTCAATGATCTGTGTTCATCATACCCTTTCAATACAGCTAAAGTGAGAGGAATGACGACACAAGAAATGAGAGGATGAAGAGAAATGGAGGGAGAAGCAAGAAAAATGACCTGAAGGGATGTAACAGAACAGAGAGAAAGATGACAAGAGGGAGCATCGAGGATAAAAAGAAAGGAAAGGCAGGAACAAGGCCAGGTTAGGGGACAGAGGAGTCAAGATGGAATAAACAGAAAGAAGACGTAAGATAGTCGGAAAGAAACTACTGGTACAGAAAAGAGGGGGCAGGAAAGAAAAGAACTGAAGATGAGATTGTTGAAAAAGAGGAAATAGGCTAAGCGAAAGGAAAGAACGAAGGAAAATGAGGAATCACACACAACAAAGAAAAAGAAAAGTACAATGAACGTTGTGATGGAGGGAGAGAGCGGGAACGGAAAGGAAGTAGAAGAAGAAAGGAAAAGGAATACTGATAGAAGAAAAGGAGAGGAGTCCAAACACAAAAGAGGGCTGAAATAAGCGATTAAAATGCTACTTATTGTCTTGTTTTTTGGCAGCGATGCGCTGCGTTATTTGGTGAAACTAATGAAAAGATCGGTCGTTCTATTCCGCTTAAAGCAGAAAAGAGGAAGGAAAACTGAAGAAGGGACTGAGGGATGGAAAGGAAAGGAGCAGCAGCTGATTCTGTAGCAGCAAAAGAGGAGTGGAGTGGAGTGGAGTGTCTCTCTCTCTCTCTCTCTCTCTCTGACTCCTTCAGTAGGAATGATGCATGTTGGGAGGAAGGACAAGATGAAAGAGCGAGGGATAAAAAAGAACGAGAGAGAGGACAGTAAGGGAGACAAATAACCATGATGGTAACTCTCTCCCCTCTGGAGTCGAGCAGCAATCAGGAAGGATGGATGAGAAGAGGAAAGGAAGAGAGAGCAGACAAATGGAACGAAGACAGAGGGAGGTATAGAGATGAGGATCTATCCGTTTATCGATCTATCCATCTGGGCGGCTGTGGCTCAGTTGGTGGTTCGAATCCCAGCTCTGACTGTCTGCATGTTGAAGTGTCCTTGGGCAAGACACTGAACCCCAAATGTCTCCCAGTGGGCTGGCAGCAGTCGCCCCCTGGAGGGTGAATGTGTGTGTGAATGGGTGAATGGGTGAATGGGTGAATGCGAGGCCTCATGTAAAGCGCTTTGAGCACCGCTAAGGTGGAAAAAGAGCTTTATGAGTGCAGAACATTCACAGATGAAAGACACAATTCCTGTTTTTCTCCTGCTTTAACCCACCTTTCTCTCTCACACACACACACACCAGTTCATCTCTCTCTCTCTCTCTCTCTCTCTCTCACACACACACCTGTTCATCTCTCTCTCTCACACACACACACACACGTTCATCTCGCTCTCTCTCTCTCTCTCTCTCTCTCTCTCTCACACACACACACACATTCCTGTTCATCTCTCTCTCTCTCACACACACACACACCTGTTCATCTCTCTCTCTCACACACACACACACGTTCATCTCTCTCTCTCTCTCTCTCTCTCTCTCTCTCTCACACACACACATTCCTGTTCATCTCTCTCTCGCTCTCTCTCTCTCTCTCTCACACACACACACACACATTCCTGTTCATCTCTCTCTCTCTCTCTCTCACACACACACATTCCTGTTCATCTCTCTTTCTCTCTCTCTCTCTCTCTCTCTCTCTCTCTCTCTCACACACACACACACATTCCTGTTCATCTCTCTCTCTATCTCTCTCTCTCTCACACACACACACATTCCTGTTCATCTCTCTCTCTCTCTCTCTCTCACACACACACACACCTGTTCATCTCTCTCTCTCACACACACACACACGTTCATCTCTCTCTCTCTCTCTCTCTCTCTCTCTCACACACACACATTCCTGTTCATCTCTCTCTCTCTCTCTCTCACACACACACATTCCTGTTCATCTCTCTCTCTCTCTCTCTCTCTCTCACACACACATTCCCATTCTTAGCGATGAGGCTTAACCCCCCCTCAGGCGTGCTTAGGGAGAAGCTATCTTCACTTCACAGAAAATGTTATCGTGCTTCACAACACGCCGAGCAGCAGCTCTGTGTGTGTGCTGCTCATTTACGCTCCGTGTCCATTTTAAGGTGGGATTTAAACAAACGTTCATGACAGCTGCCGTTTAGACAGCACGTGTATCCCAAGTGCCCCGAGAGGGTGTAGCCCCCGGGGGGGGGGTGTACCCCCACTGTCTGGCATCAGTGGGGTTAATGCTAAATGGGTGTTGTATGACTGCCAGGGAGAGGATTCTCAGAACGCCCACAACAGCACCCACACCCACCCCAGTGGGGCAACAGCGCTGCTTGTCTTGTCTCTCTGCTGCCCCCCCCCTGAAAGCGATGCTTTGAACTCTCGTGAGTCAGACATCTTCTGCTCTGTTGGTTCCTTCACAGACATAACCCACTTCTTTATGTGTATGAGGGATTTGTATTTGCAAATTAGGCGCAAAATTGCTTTTCACTAACTTCATTCCCTGCAGGTGAGGAGTAAAACGATTCCCCACAGTTTAGGCAGCATTACCCTCTGCTCAGTGTGTTTCTATTACAGCCTCTCAAAAACTATTTCCTTCTTCCCTTGTTCATCCTTGATTCTCCCTCCCTTCTTATGCTCTTGGTTGGTCGACCGAGTTCCTCCGGCAGTGACTCATCACTCCCTGCTCTCTCCCTCTGCATCCATCAGTCCTTCCACTCATTTGCATGTCACCTTTGTGGGACTAATAAAGAACTCATCGTATTATATTATCACATCTTATTTCATATTTCCGGATCATCTTATATCTTTGAGATTTATTCTTGATCAAATTATTGTTAATGTCAAGACATCTTGACACATTTATATTTCATATCAGTACAACCCAGGTTGAAAAGGCCAAAAGTATCCGCATTAAACATGTCGCTACTAATCTTTATACATGTTTGCTCATTCCCATCTGATGATGTTTAATCTCTATTATAAATGAAAATCAATCTGGAGTCTGATCACAGATCAGCATCTGCTGAATGCTGTGCAATCAGGGCAAACATTGTCTAATCGTAGCTCAGGCTGAACGTCTAACGTGTGCGATCAGAGCACGCTGTCTGATGAGGAATGTTATACGACGTTGAATAAAGCGGGTCCGGGTCTGAGAAGCCAACCCAGTATCGAAATACATGACCCAGGGCAGCGGTATCTACCCCAGGGCAGCGGTATCTACCCCAGGGCAGCGGTATCTACCCCAGGGCAGCTGTGTCTACCCCAGGGCAGCTGTGTCTACCCCAGGGCAGCGGTATCTACCCCAGGGCAGCTGTGTCTACCCCAGGGCAGCTGTGTCTACCCCAGGGCAGCGGTATCTACCCCAGGGCAGCTGTATCTACCCCAGGGCTGCTGTGTCTACCCCAGGACAGCTGTGTCTACCCCAGGGCAGCGGTATCTACCCCAGGGCTGCTGTATCTACCCCAGGGCAGCGGTATCTACCCCAGGGCAGCGGTATCTACCCCAGGACAGCTGTATCTACCCCAAGACAGCGGTATCTACCCCAGGACAGCTGTATCTACCCCAGGGCAGCTGTGTCTACCCCAGGGCAGCTGTGTCTACCCCAGGGCAGCTGTGTCTACCCCAGGGCAGCTGTATCTACCCAGGGCAGCTGTATCTACCCCAGGGCTGCTGTATCTACCCCAGGACAGCTGTATCTGCCCCAGGGCTGCTGTGTCTACCCCAGGGCAGCTGTGTCTACCCCAGGGCAGCTGTATCTACCCCAGGACAGCTGTGTCTACCCCAGGGCAGCTGTGTCTACCCCAGGGCTGCTGTGTCTACCCCAGGGCAGCTGTATCTACCCCAGGACAGCTGTGTCTACCCCAGGGCAGCTGTGTCTACCCCAGGGCTGCTGTGTCTACCCCAGGGCAGCTGTATCTACCCCAGGACAGCTGTATCTACCGCAGGGCAGCTGTATCTACCCCAGGGCTGCTGTGTCTACCCCAGGGCAGCGGTATCTACCCCAGGGCTGCTGTGTCTACCCCAGGGCAGCTGTGTCTACCCCAGGGCAGCTGTATCTACCCCAGGGCAGCGGTATCTACCCCAGGGCAGCTGTATCTACCCCAGGGCAGCTGTGTCTACCCCAGGGCAGCGGTATCTACCCCAGGACAGCTGCATCTAACCCAGGGCAGCGGTATCTACCCCAGGGCAGCTGTATCTACCCCAGGGCAGCTGTATCTACAACAGTATCTTCACCACCAGCAAGTATGGAGATAATGAATAATGAATAATGTAAAGCGAAGTGGGTTCAGAATCTTGGCCCTGAGCAAGATTCTGAACCCACTTCGCTCCATGGCTGGTAAATAAATAAAATAAAATTGGTTCACAGATATAGATATACAGAGTGAAATCTAATAAAACCCAACAAAACCGAATATGTTCTCCAAAGTTCCACATCTCCTTCTTTCCATCCCTCCTTTCCCGCGTATCTCTCCCAACAGAGACAGCAAAGACGAGATCAGTTTTTAGATCAGAGCTTGATTAAATATCGACAAGCTCCATCTCTACAAAGCAAGCCTTGATCAGGAGGTGAAAAGCTTCAAAAGTGCTCTGAGAAATCAAACGTAGTAACATCCAGCCTGCATGCTGCCCACAAACACACAAAACTCAAAAGTTATACACATTTCTCATATAATTGCAGACTTTTAACACAGACAGAAACGTTTCATTGTAGACAGTAAAAAGAAAACTCATCATGCTATTGTCCGGCTATTCAAGTAATTGTTTCTCCGTTCACAGAGGTGGTCGAGATTAGATTGCAATTTCCTGCTGCCTTTGATGAAATATGTTTGAGAAGCGCAAACAAACTGATTCCTACAGCCGCTGTTGATCAAAATCAAACCTTTTTTGAAGATTCAGTGACAATTTAAGAACAGAAAGCTGGACATTTTCCAAAAGTGCTAATTCTGAAACGAGAGATGACTGATGTTTATTTATTTGACATCGTCAGTAGTTGTTTGCTGCGTTCAAAACACAGTAAATGAAAGTAACATCTACGCGAACAGTAACTTCATGTGACTTATACAAGCTGCAGTAGCAGCTTGGGGATCTTGCTCAACATCATTTCTTTCCTAATGGCTTTTTCAATGTACATTCAGAGTCGTTGAGTCGGGTTTAACACCTCGCTGCAACCAGGCCCGGTGCTCAAATCCATGGACGGATGGATGGACGGATGGGTGGATGGATGGACGGATGGGTGGATGGATGGACGGATGGATGGATGGATGGACGGATGGGTGGATGGATGGACGGATGGGTGGATGGATGGACGGATGGATGGATGGATGGACGGATGGGTGGATGCATGGTATGGACAGATATTTGTTTGCTTGTTTGAATCCTGATTTGCTTCAGAGCAGGAGGGACCAGGTGAAGTCACTGACTGCCACATCCACGGTAACATTCCCACCCGCTGCAGCTGCTAACATGCGCCGCTGAACTTCCCTTAGAGCATGCTAAAGAATTAGCAGAGCTAAGCATACGATCTATTGAAATCAGTTCTTCAAAAGACGAGGCTACAGCATGAATAAACATCTTGTATTAGTCTAATGAATGCAAATGCTATTGTTGTTAATTTTATGATTTAAAAGCAAATAAAATGAAAGTACAAATTAAGTCATGTTGTAGAGCAAAATGTCTTCACATTTCCCCCTGGATATACTGGGAAAAAACTGTGGGTCTCTTTGCCAGCATCTAAATTACAGTAAAACATAAATAATATAGAGTAAAAATAAATATAGCATGTTCCTTTCTGCAGTATTGCGGTTTGCTTATTTCCTGCACACATGCTGGTAAATGCAAAACGTTTTGGAAGATGAGTTTCATGCACTCTAAGTTAGAATGTCTATTTTTCACACACAAAAAAACATTCTGAAAACGCTGCATTAAAACGGCACCATTAGATAATAGTTAAAGTTAAAACAAAAAAAGGTCTAAATTGTTCCCCCTGCTGTATAAGTCTTACTTTATACTGTGCTGCACAAAAAGACCCGTCTCATGCTGTGATCTGGAAAATCACTACAACAATTGATGCTTTGCTTTGGGTCAGCAGGAAAGTAAATTACACACAATTTATAGTTAATGCGCCAAAACCAGCGTCACACTTCATGATGGTCCCTTAAATGTCCTTAAGTGAGGAAGGCACACTTCCAGGTCCACTCAACCGAAACTCTGACCTCTGACCTCTTTCCAGCGTCAAAGTCAGCACATAAAAAGATAATTACTCATGTATTCACACACTCCAACAAAAGTCTTGTGTCCTTTTAAAACTTTACCAAAGTACTTCAGTCCACCTGCATACAGTTAGAAATGTGCAGTACTACTGCCTCTCTGACCCCACCATGCCCCCTGCTTCCCTACTTTCGGGGACAGGCTTTTTACACGCTTACTGTGTTCATGCATTTTTCCACTCGGGTGAATGGCACAAGGCAGTTTGCTAGTTTGAAGTAACCTGGCGGTGTCACTTTCGAATTGTCCTTGAACAACGATGAATAAAATCCAGAGTAAAGACTGAAGCATGAATGGCAGAGCTAAAGCGATGTCCTCTCCTATGGAGGACGATGACAGTCACGCCATTCCTCAAAGATGATCGATGGAAGGACAAACCACAAGATGTTATTTTAAGATTACGCTATATTTGTCTTACAAGACATATTTTCTGTTGCCAGCAGCCCTAAAAAAATATGTTTTGGATGTATTTTCATAATCAGAATACTTTATTGATCCCAGAGGGAAATTCTATTTGCGACAAAAGGTAAGAAAAAGAAATTGAGACGATGCACACAGTGCAGTGACAGAAATATAACAGAAATAATAGAAGGATACAATGATGCATTGTATATTTTAATTGCCACAGGAAGAAAAGTCCTTCCATGGCGTTCCGTTTTTGAGGGGGGTGGTCGAATGTATCTTTGTCCGAGTGCTCCTTTGTTGTACCAGGAGCTGATGGGGGGGGGGGATGGGTGGTGTCCAGGATACGTCGTAGTTTCTAAAGCATCCTTCTCTCCATCACTGTCTCTCAGGAGTCCAGTTTCACCCCCACAACAACACCTGCTTTACGGATGATTAATATATGACAAGTATGAAAAAATAGGTAAAGGTGGAATAAAACAATGAATATTCCGAACTGATTCTAACAACTTAGAAATGCCATGTTTGATTTTGTGGTTTGGTCTCCAGGTAACGCATTCTATATGTAATTCTCATCTTTCAAAACGCTTTGATTAAAATGATTGAAATTCAGGTCCGTAAATGCGTCTGCACACAGCTGATCTGCTTCCTGTCGTTGTTACTACGTGTCCTTCCTCTTCTATCATCCAGACATCCAAACACGCGTCCGACTACACACTGAAAGAAACTTCATGTATTTGTTTTGAACATGTTAACACATCAGACAGTGTCGACAGAGACATACTTCTCCCAGAACACTTGAAACATGTAACTGTCGAGCATGAAAGGAAAAGCCTGACTTCAATTCAGTTCAGTTTTATTTCTTTAGCTCCAGATCACAACAGGAAGTCATCTCAAGGTACTTTACAGGATCAGCAGGGAAAGACAGAACCCAACTTGACCCACGAGAACAAGCACTCTGGCAACGGAGGCAAGGAAAAACTTCCCTTTAACAGGCAGAAACCTTGGACAGAACCTAAGACTCACGGTGAACGGCCATCTGTCTGACTGGCTGGGTTGATAGAGAGAGAGAGAGTGAGAGCGAGAGCGAGAGAGAGAGCAGGAGCAGACAAAAACAAAGCTATAAATGCTAATGCTAGCGACGTGGACTTCAGTGTTGAGGGACACAGGTCCAGGTTCTGCAGCACTACGGAGAGAAGGACCTGAAGGAGAGAGAGGGACAAACAGAGGGAGAGAGAGAACAAGACTACAAGAAGAGAGAGAGATTACTGACATATATTTATAACATGAATAATCAGATAGAGAGGGAGGAGCTTAGTGTGTCATGATGTTAAGCCACCAGACAAGGTCAGAGAGACCAGACTTTGATGGTTTGGACATGTCCAGAGGAGAGACAGGGACTATATCGGTAGAAGGATGCTGAGGATGGAACTGCCAGGGAACAGGACTAGAGGACGACCCAGGAGAAGAGACATGGACGTAGTGAGGGAGGACATGAGAGTGACTGGTGTTGGGGAGGACGATGCAAAAGACAGGACTAGAGGACGACCCAAGAGAAGAGACATGGACGTAGTGAGGGAGGACATGAGAGTGGCTGGTGTTGGGGAGGACGATGCAAAGGACAGGACTAGAGGACGACCCAGGAGAAGAGACATGGACGTAGTGAGGGAGGACATGAGAGTGGCTGGTGTTGGGGAGGACGATGCAAAGGACAGGGTGAAGTGGAGAAGGTTGGGTTGCTGTGGCGACCCCTCAGGAACAAGAAGAAAGTACAGGAGTATCCGTCTGATACGAAACAGGTTTATAATATATATACAGAATATATACATGAACATATACACTATATATATGCAACCTGCCATTCTCTCTCTCTCTCTCAACCCAGCCGGCCAGACAGATGGCCGTCCACCATGAGCCTAGGTTCTGTCCAAGGTTTCTGCCTGTTAAAGGGAAGTTTTTCCTTGCCTCCGTTGCTCTTGTGGGTCAAGTTGGGTTCTGTCTTTCCCTGCTAATCCTGTAAAGTGCCTTGAGACGACTTCCTGTTGTGATCTGGAGCTAAAGAAATAAAACTGAATTGAATTGAATTGAATATACTGCATACATACTTTGTCCCATTATATTTATGTTTGTTGGTCTGCTCAGAAGTCAGCACCAGACCAGAATGAGTGTACGCTGTACATCTACAGAGGGATGAATGAATGAATCCAAACCACAATAAAACCAGTGGATACAGACTGATCTGATTAACTGAGAAACAAACATGTTAACAGTGAAACTGGTTAACATGGCTAATTATTGTTTATTTCAAACACAGGCCACATACATGTGATTGGACATGTGATTGGACCAGCCTCAGGCTGGATGTTTCACACTGATCTGCTGGACTGACAGAAATCATGACTGGGTTGGCTCAATGCGATCCATAGGAGCAGTGTTCTAATGTTATTATGTGTCTAGTAACCTCCAAAAGGACCAGCTGTGAGGCAAGACAGGGTCAACCAATGCAAAATTAAAAGGGGGAAACATTTTAAAACATGGAAATCTAGATGAGCCATGTTCATTGTTCCCACTGAAAATACAAAATAGACATAGCTTAGCAATGCTCTCTATGCCAGTAACCAATAACACACACACACACACACACACTCACACACACACACACACAGCGCATTGAGCAACACTTACAGTACACAGACAACCCGAGCCAAAGGGAGCAGAGGGCTCGGGGAGACAGATTGCCTTTTAATTGGTTGAAAACTGCACAGCTTTGAAAAAGTTTGAAGGGGAGGACACAAACACACACACACACACCACACACATACACACATACACACAACACAAAATGTCCTCTGTGAGAATAAGGGGACGTGGCTGGTTTTGGCTGAGTGGTATAATGAGCTGAATCCAGGCCAAGAAACAAAACCTGGATGTGTGTGTGTGTGTGTGTGTGTGTGTGTGTGTGTGTGTGTTGGGTGACCTGCTGAAGGATGGAATGGTCCAGAGACTGATGCTTGTACTGTATGTGTGTACAATCACTGCATTGCTGCTGTAACTTTGAGCAGCTCATACATCAAAGCCAAAGCAGGAAGTGTCCTGAGATTACACCCGATCAAACTTGGATGTTAAGAAATATCATTGTTATTATACATAATTATATATATTACCTCCTAATGGTGCGTAGCAGGGTGGATCTGGCTTCATTGTGGAAGGTGATTATGATGGAGGTCGGAGGAAGATCAGAGTCATAATGAAGAGAAGTACACCTATAAAGAGAGAGAGAACAGGAGCGTGACATTAGAGCCATGTATCCGTGGAAGCCAGGTCCCATGTTCAGCTAGATTAATCACAGACAGTGAGTCAAGAGTGAAAAACAAACCGTGTTAGATTTTAATTTGATTCAAATGAGAACCCTGGAGGGATGCACGACAGCGTAAAACAACACGAACACAAAGATGTGTGCAAAGGTTTTTGTCTTACGAGCTCTATGAAGAATCCACAATGATGGTCTGTGTGTACTTTACATGTAGAAGATGGATTATAGATAACAGCTAGAGACACCACAATGGTGTGTGTGTGCTTTTTCTGGGTCAGCATCTTTCCTGTCAAAGAGCAGGCAGAGGCAGATACACACAGCGTAATGAGAAGACTGGCCTTCGCCTATCAGATTGATGGATTAGTCACATTTTCAAACAGGAGCAGTCGGCTCCTTCAGTTCTGGCTTTCATTTTTGAAAACCTCACCTTCCTGAAATGTGTCCGTGTAAAGCGTAACGAGTCGTAGCGCACAATTAGCCGGTCTAACGCATGGCTAACTGCTGCTTCCATCGTGCATCTTTCATTATCTGATTACTGGAGGCATTCATTCCTATAACGTTTCATATTGCGTACGATGTGAAAGATAAAAGTAAAGGTCAAGTACAAAGCATTTCAGCAGAAAATTAGCAAATATGAAATATGAGTCATCATCCATAAGATAATGGCCACGTTGGTCTTCTGTGACAGCAACTCATTATCGCCAGGGCCCAACGTTAGCAAAGTTAAGCTACCAGACTCTTCAAAGCGTTTCCCGGCTAGGGGATCATCTTCTTCAACGCTCTCTGTCTCCTTGGTTGCCCTTCCTCAGACTACAAAACCATAACTGCAATGTGTTTCCTCGTTTGACAAAATAGTTTTCAACAATTGGTAGTTTAAAGAAAATGGTATTATATTTATCACAAGAAAACTAGCTAGCATTTCCAAGTTATCAAGCTCCTTTATTGTGGAATCAGCTCCCTGATTGGTTCGTGAGACAGACACCATCTCTATGTTCAAGAGTAGATTAAAGACTTTCCTTCCTAACAAATCTTATAGTTAATCAATGCGCTCTCTCTCTCTCTCTCTCTCTCTCTCTCTTTCTCGTAAAGAAGCCGCGACAGACTAGTTAGCAGATGGCCGTGTCACATTATACCTCTGTTGTGGTCGTCAACACATGCGCAGAAGCAGATTTTGCGACTATGCAAGGCCACTATTTGCCACTATATAGCCCCGCCCGGCCGCTAGTTGCCCCCACATACGGGTGGCAGTTGATTTGTACGGTTTTTATGTGTCATTAGTACGATGGCCTGTGAAAGGGGGCTCAACTCCTAATTTGTTGTATGAACAGCTCGGCACACAACATCATCAGTGCACATGAGCATCTGGCTGTGAAATGATATGATCAGCAGCTCATTTACTCACAATGTGTGCTTTTTTCTTTGTTGAAGCCACAATGGCTAAGTGGGGTAACAATATCACCACAGCAGATTACAAAATGAAAACACACAAAAAACCTTCTGAAACAAGCACCTGGTGCTTCTGTGTTCGTGATACAGTATTTAAATATGAATGCAGGGGGGGGGGGGGGGGGGGGGGGGGGTCTCGGCCCTTCCTGTCAGACAATAAAAGCAAAGAACTCCGAAAATAGAACTTCAATTGTCAACTGGATGCTATTTAAATGAAGCTTTAGAGAGACTGAATGACGTAAACAGAAAAGTATGAACACAAACTAGACAATGATAAGACTAGGTCGGTGTGTAACGTTTAAACACACATACACACACTTTTTAATGTGAAAGGAGAACACGCTCGAGCAGACCGCTGTCACTCCACATCCAGATTTCTCTGTATTTCTTTGCTTCCACCTTTTGTCCTTCATTGTCTCTATCTCTACTCCCAGTGAGAGTAAGAATATGCGCTGTTCACGTTTGTCATATCATATCCCATCATGCCGCTCCGCACCTCCCCCATCCCTCCATCACTGGTTTTCCTGCAGTTGATTTATTCAGCAGCTCGACCACAGAGGAACAATGAGAAGATAAAAATGAGCTGCTCATCTGTGTGTGTGTGTGAGAGAGAGAGAGAGACTGAGAATGTGGCTGAGCGAGAGACAGACAGAATGTTATGCTGACAGATGACTGATACCGAGCCTGATATGAACATGCTTGCCCACTCTTGTGTGTGAGAAGCTCCGTCATCCTCCCGGATGATAGAGCTTCTCACCCTATCTCTACGGGAGAGCCCAGCCCCCCACAGAGGAAGCTCATTTCAGCCGCTCGTGACCATAGGTGAGGGTAGGAACAGAGATCGACCGGTAAATCAAGAGCTTCGCCTTTCGGCTCAGCTCCCTCTTCACCATGACGGATCTGTGCAGAGTCCTGTCGGTACCTGTCTGCTGCCAGTCCGGCGATACGACGATAAAATCGATCATCGAACTGCGGCCTATGGTGTCCTGGTGCCAAGTGCACATATGGACACCCTTATGCTTGAGCATGGTGTTCGTTAAGAACAATCTGTGACGAGCACAGAAGTCCAATAACAAAACACCACTCGGGTTCCGATCAGGGGGTGCCATTCCTCCCAATCACACCCCTCCAGGTCTCACTGTCATTGCCAACATGAGCATTGAAGTCCCCCAACAGAAAGAGGGACTCCCCAGAAGGAGCACTCTCCAGTACACCCTCCAGGGACTCCAAAAAGGGTGGATACTCTGAACTGTTGTTTGGACCATAGGCACAAACAACAGTCAGGTTCCGTCCCCCCACCCGAAGGCGGAGGGAAGCTACCCTCTCATTTATTGGAGTAAACTCCAACATACAGGCACCAAGCGAGGGGGGGCAATAAGTATTGCAACTCCCTCCAGAGTTGAAGAGAGTCCAACCCCTCTCAAGAAGGGTGGTTCCGGAGCCCTTGCTGTGTGTCGAGGTGAGGCCAACTATATCCAGTCGGAACTTCTCAACCTCGCACACCAGCTCAGGCTCCTTCCCCGCCAGAGAGGTGACGTTCCACGTCCCTAGAGCTAGTTTCTGGAGCCGAGGGTCGGACCGCCAAGGTCCCCGCCTTCGGCTGCCACCTCATCACAAAGCACCTGACCCCTTTGGTCCCTCCTATGGGTGGTGGGCCCACGGGAAGGAGGCCCCAAGTTGCCTCTTTGGGCTGAGCTATAAGTCAATTCCGAATTGAATTATAGCTGTTAGAAATCTCTCTTTCTAATATTAAATGCACAGTAGGCCAAAACGCAGGTACCCCCCAATCCAGATGAAATTTGGTAAAATAGAGACCCCCACCCTACATGACTGTGTCAAATTCCATAAACATCAGTCAATCAATCGAGATATTGAGGAACATTTTGAAGCTCCATTGACTGCAATGTTACCGAAAATGTCAGTGATCCAGAATCCAGAATCTCTTCGGATCATCACCAAAATGTAATCATCTTTTCCTGGTAACATTCCCAATATTTCCTGAAAGTTTCATCAAAATCCGTCTGTAACATTTTGCGTTATATTTATGCGATTACATAACCTGGAGATAAAAATAGAATTTTGACTGAAATGTTCATATTAATCTAAATAATGATGCTGTCAATATGTAATCAGATTTATGAGGTTATTTGACACAAGGCAAAATTAACAAAACAGATGGAGAGGAGGAAAATATGAGATGCACACTTTACTGTAGAGTTCTGTCCAGATGGTATAAAAATCATTTCTATTTGATGAGAGAAGAGCTTTTTGGCCTGATTGTGTGTGGACATGCTGGCTATTCATAATTCAGCACACACACCTACCTACCTCTGATTTATACATCTAACACTCTTCTCTCCCCTGCTGTCCTTCACTTGCTCCGCCCCTGGGCTCTTTTCTATTCTCCTCTTCTCCTTCTCTCTCCCTCGTTGTTTATTCCATTTCACTCCTGACTGAAAACAAATGAATGAACTAAATGCTTCACCTCAGCCACACATCCTCCAACCTTGGTAGATGTAAAGGTTGTTATTATTGCTTCCCATAATGCCCTATATTATGATTCCTGGTCTGTTATGCCTGATCAAGACAACATTCCACTGAACCTGATTGAATCAGGGATGATGGGCATAGATGCACAGCAGAGGAGGCGTGTGCCCCATATGTCGAGGCTATTGTCCTCTCAAGGTCACACCGTTTGATTTTGCGTCCCGTCTCTACACATTAAAGCTAAAATGTCTGGAAAAAAACAACTTTAAAACAAATACAAATGAGAAAAACATGATGGATGTGAACACTTAATGATAGATACATGCTTTACAAACACATATTTGCATCAACATGCCACAAACACTTGTTTGTGTTTAACTGTGTTACTGACAAATGCTTAAGGAATTAATGAACAAGCACCGATAGATAAATGGGCTGCTTCATTTTTCATTCATTGCTTTCAGAGGAAATGGTGCTTCAACGGTGTTAGCGCTGCAGCTCGCCCCTGTTCCTTCAGTCACACAGATTATATGCGTTCCAAAAATCAGCCAGTGTCTGAGGAAGATCAATCTGTCCCTTTTAGAAAGCTCCATTGTTGCCCCCAGTCAGCCTTGCTGTTCAATCACTATTGATATGGCACACTGTCAGGCCGATGGATCGTAGCTTGGTGGGTTGGGACTTCGGTTAGGAACTGGAGGGTCACTGGTTCAAGTCCTGGCCCAGACGAAACATGTTAGTGGGCTGGTGGATGGAGAGCGGCCAGTCTACCTTCAGAACACTACAAGGTACCCTTGAGCAAGGCACCGCCCCCCACAACTGCTCTGGCTGCTCCACTCATGCTGGCGCCTTCACCCTATGCCCTCTCCACATGCTACGGGGTCCCTGTGCACACGGTGTGATTGTTCCGGGGGGGCCCTTGTAATAGCGTGTAAATGAGATGTTGTGTTCAACATTAATTATTGTCTTTAACAATGATAATAACACTTGCTTACTTTTGTGCTGCACATTAATGTGTTTTGTAAATGTTTAACTGAGCTGAGGACAGTAACACCTGTGGGCAGTTTGAACAATAGGATATGGGATTTGATATGAATGTGGTAATTTAAAAACTCGGGCAGCTTGCTGTGGTTGGGTAGCACTTCTGCCTCACAGCGATTTGTCGCGAGTTCCAATCCTTTTTCCAATCCTTTCTGGTTTGTCTAGTTTATGTGTTCTCCCTGCTTATGTCCTTTAGTATTTCTTCCACAACAAGCAACACCGATGATTTGAGTGGATGACAGGAAATAGCAGCCGTTGTGCAGTTGATGTATTGTTTGTAAATAAATGGATTACAACACCAAAAGCTCTCTCAGTGTTGTTTTTATTGTTATTGAGACTTTAATCTTTCATTGGGTTCAGTGTCTGCATAGTCATAGTACATAATATTCTGTAGGTCTTGAGCGAACACCGCTGGTACTGCATCGAGCAAAGTCATTCAATTCTCAAATTGGTCGTGGAAAAATTAAGAGAACCCTTGGCCCGTTGTCCTGTTGCATCAGCCCAGGGCCGGCCCTAGCCATTTTGGTGCCCTAGGCGAGATTATGATTTTGCGCCCCCCCCCCCCCCCTAACGGCAAACATAATATATATAAAACATTAATAACAACAGCCACATGACGGACCTTAAAAGTTTAATTATTCTTCAAAACAACTAGCACACGCTATACAATACAAATAATAGTTAAATAATAATAAAATAAAATAAAATAAATAAACAGAAATAAAACAGGGTTACTGTTCAGATTAAGAGGAAATTAAAAGTCCTGACAGCTTCCACACAAACAATGCAAAACAGATACAGAGCAAATAATTTTTCCATGATAGCTTACATTTAAAATTTTACACGTCTGGACTTCCTTGCGGCAAAGGCATCGATGGTATCATCAAATGATACCTGTCTTGAAAGATCATGATTTACGCTTATTAAAGCGAGTCCATTGAGACGCTCTTGTGACATCGTGGATCTCAGGTCAGTTTTTATAAGCTTTAGTTTGGAGAAGCTCCTCTCTGCAGCAGCAACTGTCACTGGAATAGTGAGAGCAATTCTCACGGCCACACGTTAGGATAAATCTCCTTCAGTTTCTTCTCCTGTATGAAACGGAGAAGTTCCAAGGTGGTCATTTTGGGTTTTTGGTAAATCTGGGAATGATTGCAGCTCCAGTGCCAGTTCCTGTTCATCCAGGTCGGACTGCCCATTCCAGCTCAGGGCACTGCTCAGTCTCTCACACGGCTTTTCCAGCTCTTCCTTGGGCAGCTGAGGGAAGTCGACAAGCACACTGAACCTTTTATCGACTTCACCCATTGTCTGTGATCTTTCCCTTAGTGACACAATGCAGACATCGACCACCATATTGAAAAAGGAAATCTTCAGTCAGTTCCTCATCAGGAGCCTCATAGGAGAACTGTCTCTTAGTCTCTTCTGCTTAAGAACAGCTTCAACGTTCATCTCCTCACACATTTCTTTGGCAGATGCTTGTGCAGAAGCAAATCCAGTGTCTCTGTAGCTGGTAAGAGAGGCTTCAGTTTTCTTCAGATCAACTGCAACATCCGTCTGCATTGTCTCAGACTGCAATAACTTGTTGACATGCTGAATTTCTGTCAGGATGTCATCCCGTATCACAGTACAGACAGAGAAACGGTATGATGCAACCTCTTCAGCTAAAGACTGTGCCTCAATTTTTATCACCGGATCTGTGGTGTGGTCTCTCACTTCCAAAAGTGCATCTCTGACTTTTGCAGCCTGGTATCTCACAGCCTGTACACTGTTGACCCAACTTTCCCACCTATCTGACCGTGTTTTTAAGATGGACCATCCCTGAGTGGAGGCAGAAAATAGTGTGAAAAGCTTCTGCAGGTAGCCAAAGTAACCACTGGCATCTGCAGAGCTTTTTGCCCATCAGCTCCCACCAGATTTACTGTGTGTGCACTGCGTGGCACAAATAAAGCTCGATTTATTATGCTGTGTTCTTCTGGCATGTACGCACATCAATGAACAGAAAGAAGGAGAGCATATCTGTAAAGACAGATAAGCCACGGTATAATGGCGTTCTACCGTCGTATGGAGAGGGAAACTATCCCAGCTTCGACGCTGCGCACGGAGATGACGCATTCAAAGGCGTCGGAGAACCATGGTGTGTTCACGAACATGGGACATGTGACAACTCACGTCAGAACGAACAATTATCGGCTGAAAACGCGTCTATGAGCCGTGCAACGCCAAACCAATAATATGGGCTTTCTAACATACGTTTATTATTTTCCTTTTTTTTTAAATATATATATATATATATATATATACATATATATATTTTTTTTTCGAGGCTTGGAGTGGCGCCCCCTCCAGCAGGTGGCGCCCTAGGCAATCGCCTAGCTCGCCTACGCTTAGAGCATCAGCCAACTTGTACAGTTCCAGCACAGGGATCGACCTTCACATTATCCTACAGTATTTGTTTGGGATACACTTGGAAATTCTTCTTCCCCTCAATGATTACAGGCTGGCCAGGCGCTTAGCTGAATAGCTCAAAGCCGAAAATGCGTTGTAAAATGAAGATAAGCTATTTAAGATTTATGAATTTTATGAATTTATATTCATTTTCCAACGCTTTCTCGGCTTTAGCGGGTCAGGGAAGTTGCCGGAGTCTGTTTCAGGGGAGAGGCGGATTCCTTTACAGTAGACACTCTCTCTCTCTCCTTCGACATGGCAATGCAGACGCCACAGAGAACAAAACGACCAAATCTTGAGTTCTCCCATCGATTTTCATCTCCATTTTCATCTCTGGCTTCTTCCTCACGTCTTTGCTGACGCTGTGGTTCAGACTGTAAAGGCTGAACAGATGAGCTGATCGCTGCTAACAGGTCACTGCCATGCTAATCAATAGCAGTGAGCTCGGCGCTGCAGCCGTCACACTCAGGCTGCCTAGCGAAGTAAACGACATCGGCGACCCCCAAACAAAATAGATTTTATATCTTGTAAGAAATAATTTAATATTTTTGTCTATGTATTTACATAGTAGAGGTACATTCTTGTGTTTTAGACCGATTTGTAAAAACAGTCAGGGATCGCTTTAACAAAGGGGCAACAAAGCAAAGTGTCAAATATCAAGCTTTTTCAATGTGATATTCTTCAGGATAAATCTGGGAAATCATTTTGTTTTCACTCGGCAGCATCATGTGTAACGCTGTCAGCTTAATCTGAGCAGAATAGCAGCATGGCTGCTGGAGCGAGATAGGTTGGTAAGCTTTTCACCTGTGGCCTCTCTTTTCTATTCCCACTCTCTCAGTCTCTCTTCTACAGGTGTTGACAGAAGAGATGATGGCCTAGTTTTGGCTGGTTAGGCAGGAACCATTTACATATTTATACACACACACACATTGTAGGTGAAGGAGCAAGCAAGGGATGGAGAGAAAGGAGAAAAGAAAAAATACAGCAAGGGACAGTTGATAATGCATTATTTCTTCCTAGGCTGGAAAATTCCATTCGGAAAATGTTTGAGTCGGTGACTCCAATGAACAAACAACTTAAATAATGAGGTCAGCAGATTCACTTGCCAATCCCGAAAAGGAGTGTAAATATTTTACCATTAAAAAATAGACCAGGTTGTGGCAACATAAGCTTATGTAGTCCTTTACAATCTGTACGCAACACATTCAAGAAGAATAGAAATAGAATAGAATAGAAATCCTTTATTGTCATTGTCAACACGGTAACACACAGTGGTTCTACGACATGTCAACACGGTAACACACAGTGGTTCCACAACATGTCAACACGGTAACAAACAGTGGTTCTACGACATGTCAACACGGTAACACACATTGGTTCCACAACATGTCAACACGGTACCACACAGTGGTTCCACGACATGTCAACACGGTAACAAACAGTGGTTCTACGACATGTCAGCACGGTAACACACAGTGGTTCCACAACATGTCAACACGGTAACAAACAGTGGTTCTACGACATGTCAACACGGTAACACAGTGGTTCCACAACATGTCAACACGGTAACAAACAGTGGTTCTACGACATGTCAACACGGTAACACACAGTGGTTCCACGACATGTCAACACGGTAACACACAGTGGTTCCACAACATGTCAACACGGTAACACACAGTGGTTCCACAACATGTCAACACGGTAACAAACAGTGGTTCTACGACATGTCAGCACGGTAACACAGTGGTTCCACAACATGTCAACACGGTAACAAACAGTGGTTCTACGACATGTCAACACGGTAACACACAGTGGTTCCACAACATGTCAACACGGTAACACACAGTGGTTCCACAACATGTCAACACGGTACCACACAGTGGTTCCACAACATGTCAACACGGTAACAAACAGTGGTTCTACGACATGTCAACACGGTAACACACAGTGGTTCCACGACATGTCAACACGGTAACACACAGTGGTTCCACAACATGTCAACACGGTAACACACAGTGGTTCCACAACATGTCAACACGGTAACACACATTGGTTCCATGACATGTCAACACGGTAACACTCAGTGGTTCCACAACATGTCAACACGGTACCACACAGTGGTTCCACAACATGTCAACACGGTACCACACAGTGGTTCCACAACATGTCAACACGGTAACACTCAGTGGTTCCACGACATGTCAACACGGTAACACACAGTGGTTCCACGACATGTCAACACGGTAACACACAGTGGTTCCACAACATGTCAACACGGTAACACACAGTGGTTCCACGACATGTCAACACGGTAACACACAGTGGTTCCACGACATGTCAACACGGTAACACTCAGTGGTTCCACAACATGTCAACACGGTACCACACAGTGGTTCCACAACATGTCAACACGGTACCACACAGTGGTTCCACGACATGTCAACACGGTAACACTCAGTGGTTCCACAACATGTCAACACGGTAACACACAGTGGTTCCACGACATGTCAAAACGGTAACACTCAGTGGTTCCACAACATGTCAACACGGTACCACACAGTGGTTCCACAACATGTCAACACGGTACCACACAGTGGTTCCACAACATGTCAACACGGTAACACTCAGTGATTCTACGACATGTCAGCACGGTAACACACAGTGGTTCCACAACATGTCAACATGGTAACACAGTGGTTCTACGACATGTCAAAAAGGTAACACACAACGGTTCTACAACATGTCAACACGGTAACACACAACGGTTCCACGACATGTCAACACGGTAACACACAGTGGTTCCACAACATGTCAACACGGTAACACACAACGGTTCTACGACATGTCAACACGGTAACACACAACGGTTCCACGACATGTCAAAAAGGTAACACACAGTGGTTCCACAACATGTCAACACGGTAACACACAGTGGTTCCACAACATGTCAACACGGTAACACACAGTGGTTCCACAACATGTCAACACGGTAACACACAGTGGTTCCACAACATGTCAACACGGTAACACACAGTGGTTCCACAACATGTCAACATGGTAACACACAGTGGTTCTACGACATGTCAACACGGTAACACACAACGGTTCCACAACATGTCAACACGGTAACACAGTGGTTCCACAACATGTCAACACGGTACCACACAGTGGTTCCACGACATGTCAACACGGTAACACACAGTGGTTCTACGACTTGTCAACACGGTAACACACAGTGGTTCCACAACATGTCAACACGGTAACACAGTGGTTCCACGACATGTCAACACGGTAACACACAACGGTTCCACAACATGTCAACACAGTTGCACAGATGTGACAATAAGGAAGGTTGTAGTGGTACTTTCAGTCGTCATGCTGTATGATCATCATCATCAACATGATCGTCATCACCCAAACATCCACGTCACACGGAAATGAGGACACTGAGACTCGGGGGATCTCATTTCAGCCCCTTCAGCAAGCTAGGAGGCTAAAAACAGCTCCAAGAGCAGACACACCAAAGTTGAGCACTAGCTTTCATTGCAGATGTGAGAGAGAGGAAGAGGGCGTCAACTATAAACAACCAATGCGTTTTTAATTTGAGCAAATCCCAGAGCGCCTTTGGTTCCTTGTTAGTGCTAATTCAAATCCCCCAGCTCAGAGGAGCGCTTCATGTTTTCTGGCTGTTTAAAAAACATGAGGCTGCGACTGCAGGGAGATGCTTCAACCCATGTTACTTATATATTTATACTTTGAAGTTCCACAACTGACTGACTGCCTCTCAGTGTGTGTGTGCGTGTGTGTGTGTTTACCACATGGATCTGTATATCCGTAGATGGATTAATGGGAGCTACGTATTTTGTATGTCAATGCTAATACTCTGTGTTTTAATGGATGTAAAATGTCTCTGTGTGTGTTTGCTTTTATGACTGATATAATTGGTGCTTTTATTTCAAGTGTGATTGAAGACGTTCCTCCTCTCATCCAAGAGTCTTCTTCAGTTCTGAGAGACTGCTAGAAAGTCCAGATACTTACACTCATGTTAGAGCACAGGTGGAGGAAAGTATCAGGTGTGCTCTGTGATAGGAGAGTGTCAGCAAGGATGAAGGGAAAGGTCTACAAGACAGTGGTGAGGACAGCCATGATGGACGGCTTAGAGACAGTGGCTCTGAGGAAAAGACAGGAGGCGGAGCTAGAAGTGGAGGAGATGAAGACAAGTTCAAAGAGGACAGACTTTGATGGTTTGGACATGTCCAGAGGAGAGACAGGGTCTATATCGGTAGAAGGATGCTGAGGATGGAACTGCCAGGGAACAGGACTAGAGGACGACCCAGGAGAAGAGACATGGACGTAGTGAGGGAGGACATGAGAGTGGCTGGTGTTGGGGAGGACGATGCAAAGGACAGGGCTAGAGGACGACCCAGGAGAAGAGACATGGACGTAGTGAGGGAGGACATGAGAGTGGCTGGTGTTGGGGAGGACGATGCAAAGGACAGGGTGAAGTGGAGAACATTGATTTGATGTGGAGACCCCTGACGGGACAAGAAGAAAGTACAGTAGTAGCAGGATACTGGAGATATTTCTCCATTCATGACTTGAACAAATGTAATTGGAAATGTTCAGAGTACAAGATGTCTTTTTTGTGCGTGTTAATGAGCATGACTGATTTGTTTAGTACTTTTCCTTGAGGGAGAACAGTAAATAGAACGAGACCAAGAGGTTGGGATAGATTTTTTTTTAAAGTGATTGAATGTCTGCACAAAATAATGTCCTTCTCCCCATTCTGTCTTTCCATTAATTATTTCTTCCGATAATTCTCTCTCTCCCTCTTTCATCCTGTCATGTCAGAGCAAACACAAGCTAAACTCAGACAAGTTGTTGCACAATAAAGTAGATGAAAGATCTCTGTCAGAGAATGACAGGAGGGAGAGAGGAAGAGAAGAGGCTGTTCATTTCTGCCTATATCAGCTGATTGGACTTCAGAGGGAGAGAGATTTGGGACATAGAGAGAAGGGATGACAATAGCTGGAGGCAGAGGATGAAGGAGATGACAACAAAGGAGGGTGAGAAATTGAAAGACAGAAATGGAATAGGTAAGGAGGAGTAAAAGATGAAGATAAGAACCATAACAAACTAAAACAAACCAAATAAAGGTTATGGGAAACACAACACTACCATCACTACCATCTGCCTCTTCTTGCTCAGATCTCCTGAGACCTGATCCAGACTCTTTGTGAATCTGGTGTTCCGGGACAACCCTTGGAATTACGGTTGGATGAAAGGGGGAGAACAACAAGGACAAATAAATCCACTGCACTTTCTCTTCAGAACACCGTCTGTTGGTTCCGTGTCTCACCCTCGATGGGGCAAGGCAGGAAATAACACTAAATAAAACATAAAGCTAGTCTGCCAAGCGGGCAGGTCACGATCACATACAAAATAACATGCATGAAACTCCAACAATGCCTGACATTATGTATGATGTCATATTCGAGCACAAATGAAGACAAGTTAGAAAAAAAAACAAAGTACAGTGGTACTTCTACTTACGAATGTCCCTACATCCAAAAGTTTCAGGTTACGAAGTATCTGAATGGGAAAATATTGCCTCTCGTTACGATTTTCACTTCAGGATACGAAGTCAAAAATAGCTGCTCGTAGCTGCTCTGCCATTGGCTATCGCCTAAAATCTGCCTGGCAACCCGTTGCGTATGCGTGTATCCCAGCATGCTATTCGTGTCCCCCTTGTAATGTATTTGGTCCATGCCTGATGCCGTAGTTACGTGATGACGTAGGCACGTTAGTTTGTGGTGTGCGCTAAATGTAGCATGTAGCTCTGTGACCGGCTACGCCTGATTAAAGAAAGGTTTTGTTCCTGAATCCGTCTCCTCCTTCCGACCATCCGTAGAGGTTAAAGACTTAACACCCCTCGTGTCACCCGGAAAAAGTGTTGACAAGTCGGGCTATTGCTCATTATGATGACGTCTGCCTCGCACATTTCCGACGGATTGTCAAAAGCCGGCAAAAGCAGACGTCATTGGATCAGTTTTTCAAGAAACGCGAGGCAGAAAACACCGCAAAGGACCAGTGAACAAAGAGGACAAAAAATAACAGCTAACAGGTAGATTAATATTTTTATTATTTCCTTTATTCTTTGGTTTTTTTACATGATGTGCCTCTCGTTTTATGTTTATTGTGCGGTAATCTAATTTTAACATGTATTTGTTTCATGTTCTGATGCGCTTTTATGATTTATTAAAAAAATATCATACTTTTGCGGGGCTTGGAACGGATTAGTGCATTTACATTCAAAATGCGTCTCTACTTAAGAAGTTTTCACGTTACGAAGCTACTCCCAGAACGGATTAAATTCGTAAGCTGAGGTACTACTGTATGACAATGAAAGAAAAGGATCAATGATGAGACCTTTTTTGATGCTTCCACGGGAAAAGGACCGTTGCTGCATGCTTGTTTTGTCCCGTGTTTGTTGATCTGTTGTGAATAAACGCACTTGTGTATCTAAACAGAAAGGGCATTAACATCTGGCAATGTTATTGCAACGGTGGCGCAGGTGGTTGAGCGGGTCGTCATATGGTCGAGAGGTTAGCGGTTCAATTCCCAGCTCCCAGCACATGCATCTTGAGATGCCGGCCGAGGAGGCGGAGTTGGAGCCATCTACAACTCTGAGCTCCAGATTAACCCTAAACCTAAATTAAACTACGCCTCCTTTGAGAGTCTTATTCTTAGTCTGTCACTCCCAACACGGAAATCAAGCCAGCCAGTCCTGATTGTTATAGTTTACCGCCCTCCAGGCCCAGACTCTGATTTCATGTCAGAATGTTCTGAATGTTTAACAAGCTTAGTTCTGAAAGCAGAACAGATTCTTGTTGTGGGAGATTTTAACATTCATGTAGATGTCAGTGACGACTGCCTTGCTACTGCCTTCCTCTCATTGGTAGACTCAATTGGCTCCTCCCAGAAAGTGAAAGAACCCACCCACAGCTTTAATCACACCTTGGACCACAAGTTCATCACTTTTACGTTTGTATTATTGGACTACGTTCCATCAAACAGAACTGCCTTGACTAGATGTCTGTCTGATGGTGCTATTGCTGAATTCAAAGAAGTGATCCCGTCAGCATTAAACTCTTTATCGAGCCTTAACATTACTGAGGAGTCGTGTGGTAACATTAGCTTATTGCTCTGGAGTCTGCGAACTCCAGAGCAATGCCCCAATGCCCCATGTAGCATTGGCAGCATTTGCCCTTGGGTGAATAGACACCAGGGTTATTAATATTTGCAGGAACTCCCTCGGGAGATAAAACGGACGCAAAGAGACAGAAAGAAGTTTAACATCAGGAGTGCACAGAGTGACCCGGACTACAGAAGCGTGACCCCATTTCCTGTTAATATATGAACAGAGACCACCCCCCAGTGATTTCCCTGTCACTGCGGGGTCTCTGTCCAGACGCAGCGGTTCCCCGAAGCCGTCTATTTTCAGATCGGACTGCAGATCCTGCTGCTTGAGCCACGTCTCAGTCACAGCCATGAGACACGCACCAAAGCATCCACCTTATTACGAGGTGACTGTACGTTTGCAATCATGGTCAGGGGAAGGGGAATCCTCCGGTGGTCCTGCGGTTTGAGCCGCCCCCGGACTCCTCCCCATTTGCCCCTCTTCCTCCCTCTTTACGTGGGCTTGGAAGCCCCAGAGAGGAATCATGACGACGGATAATCTCCACCGGGAAGGCGGCAGCGTCCACCGCTCCTACCCCAGTGTCCACCGCTCCTACCCCAGTGTCCACTGCTCCTACCCCAGCGTCCACTGCTCCTACCCCAGTGTCCACTGCTCCTACCCCAGCGTCCACTGCTCCTACCCCAGCGTCCACCGCTCCTACCCCAGGGTCCACTGCTCCTACCCCAGCGTCCACCGCTCCTACCCCAGGGTCCACCGCTCCTACCCCAGCGTCCACTGCTCCTACCCCAGTGTCCACTGCTCCTACCATAGTGTCCACCGCTCCTACCCCAGTGTCCACTGCTCCTACCCCAGTGTCCACTGCTCCTACTCTAGTGTCCACCGCTCCTACCCCAGTGTCCACCGCTCCTACTACCCCAGTGTCCACTGCTCCTACCATTGTGTCCACTGCTCCTACCCCAGCGTCCACTGCTCCTACCCCAGCGTCCACTGCTCCTACCCCAGTGTTCACTGCTCCTACCCTAGTGTCTCGTAGTAGCAGGAGAAACTCCCGTCCATACTGGCATGTCTCAGGAAACACTCAAAAGGCCAAAGCAGAGTGCCAAGGAAAAGAAAAAAGCTATCAGCCCTCGGTAAGTCATTATTATGACATAGAACTCTTAAAAGCTTGTAGCACAAGCTAAAAGCGATAAAAATGTGTTAAAAACACAATTAAAGACAATAACAGACAACACACACTCTCACTACTGCTGCTGCGTGTCGCCTCATCCAGCGCCACCGCCTCAACCAGCGCCACCGCCTCAACCAACACCCCCGCCTCAACCAGCGCCACCACCTCAACCAACACCCCCGCCTCAACCAGCGCCACCGCCTCAACCAACACCCCCTCCTCAACCAACACCACTGCCTCAACTAGCGCCACCGCCTTAACCTACGCTGCCACCTCAACCAACACCCCCGCCTCAACCAGCGCCACCGCCTCAACCAACGGCGCCGCCTCAACCAGCGCCACCGCCTCAACCAACGCCACCACCTTAACCAACACCCCCGCCTCAACCAGCGCCACCGCCTCAACCAACACCCCCGCCTCAACCAACGCCACCACCTTAACCAACACCCCCGCCTCAACCAACACCCCCGCCTCAACCAGCGCCACCGCCTCAACCAACACCCCCGCCTCAACCAGCGCCACCGCCTCAACCAACACCACTGCCTCATCCAGCGCCACCGCCTCAACCAGTGCCACCGCCTCAACCAACACCCCCGCCTCAACCAGCGCCACCGCCTCAACCAACACCCCCGCCTCAACCAGCGCCACCGCCTCAACCAACACCACTGCCTCATCCAGCGCCACCGCCTCAACCAACACCCCCGCCTCAACCAGCGCCACCGCCTCAACCAACGGCGCCGCCTCAACCAACACCCCCGCCTCAACCAGTGCCACCGCTTCAACCAGCGCCACCGCCTCAACCAACACCCCCGCCTCAACCAGCGCCACCACCTCAACCAACACCCCCGCCTCAACCAGCGCCACCGCCTCAACCAACACCCCCGCCTCAACCAACACCACTGCCTCAACTAGCGCCACCGCCTTAACCTACGCTGCCACCTCAACCAACACCCCCGCCTCAACCAGCGCCACCGCCTCAACCAACGGCGCCGCCTCAACCAGCGCCACCGCCTCAACCAACGCCACCACCTTAACCAACACCCCCGCCTCAACCAGCGCCACCGCCTCAACCAACACCCCCGCCTCAACCAACGCCACCACCTTAACCAACACCCCCGCCTCAACCAACACCCCCGCCTCAACCAGCGCCACCGCCTCAACCAACACCCCCGCCTCAACCAGCGCCACCGCCTCAACCAACGGCGCCGCCTCAACCAACACCCCCGCCTCAACCAGCGCCACCGCCTCAATCAACGGCGCCGCCTCAACCAGCGCCACCGCCTCAACCAACACCCCCGCCTCAACCAGCGCCACTGCCTCAACCAACACCCCCGCCTCAACCAGCGCCACCGCCTCAACCAACACCACTGCCTCATCCAGCGCCACCGCCTCAACCAGTGCCACCGCCTCAACCAACACCCCCGCCTCAACCAGCGCCACCGCCTCAACCAACACCCCCGCCTCAACCAGCGCCACCGCCTCAACCAACACCACTGCCTCATCCAGCGCCACCGCCTCAACCAACACCCCCGCCTCAACCAGCGCCACCGCCTCAACCAACGGCGCCGCCTCAACCAACACCCCCGCCTCAACCAGTGCCACCGCCTCAACCAACGGCGCCGCCTCAACCAGCGCCACCGCCTCAACCAACGGCGCCGCCTCAACCAGCGCCACCGCCCCAACCAACGGCGCCGCCTCAACCAACGCCGCCGCCTCAACCAGCGCCACCGCCTCAACCAACGGCGCCGCCTCAACCAACACCCCCGCCTCAACCAGCGCCACCGCCTCAACCAGCGCTCAACTGCTTCTTTCCAGTACGGCCACCTGAGGTGTTTCCCACCGAATGTCGGGATGAGAAGCTACCACAGAATAGTCTCTCACAATATTAACTAAAATCTCTTCAACTCATCTTATAGTTTTCAATATTTGTTTTAGTTCTCATGAACTAGTTCCAGTTGAACTGATTTAATATAAGAGCAAATTCCACATATTTAGTCCAGGAAGGTAGTGCAGTACAGCTGAGGCCCAGATACTGCTTGTGGTGTATATTTGTATATTTGTATCTTTCAGTGTAAACTGATTTTTTTTTTGATGTCTTGACCGCACACACTCTGGCTCACATTGCAGTGTGTGAAGAGACTCTGTTAGCATTCACCTATATGTCTGCCTGAAGCAAATCAGTTTGCTTCAGGCAGACACTCACTCTGTAGCCTCAGGTCACGTGCATGAACAAACACACACACACACACACACACACAGGCACTGTGTAGTGGATGAATGTTTGCAGGCAGGCAGAGGGAGATGTTTTCCACATGGATGATGAATCTACGGTGACTCTCCATCACACACGCACCACAAAATACACAAGGAGAGACACACATTCACTGCCTATGCAAAGGACTACACACTCACACAAGTGTGGAGAGTTCTGCTGTAATGAATAGAGTCATATTTTAGTTTAGACCAGCATCCCATCACAAATGGTGGTATAGATAAATATATTACACACACACACGCACGCACACAAACACAATGTAATACAGATGCCATCTTTCAAAATATGACAGGTCTGGCGTATAGAAAAATCACTTGTCTTGTTACACACACAAATACATACTGATGTGAACGGCGACACATTAATGCACATCTATATGCAAACACAGCCGCAGACAAAAAAACAGTAACTCTCACACACACACGCACACACAAAGACAGACCCACATTCTCATTAGATTCTACAGAGTGTGTTGTATTGCTTCCTTGCATTCGGTAAAAGCCCAGAAGGCAAAAATCTCAGTGTCAAGCAAGCACTAGCAACAAACACACGCACACACGCACACACACACAAAACTGCACACACTGTTTTTCCACAAATGCTATCACTGTGTTGTTCTTGCAGCTCAGTAAATAGTTGTGGGACCTTTTATTTGGAACCTGTGTGATCGTCAGTTTGTTTTTTTTGTGTTTTCTTGTTTTTTTTAAGTATTTTGACAATTTTGTCATACCTGGAAAATCAACCATCATAAGTTGCTCTAAAATGGTTCTTGACTTGAACAACGTCTGTAAAAGGAGCTTCTAAACTTTTCTCATCATGATATCTGAGCGCCATCTAAAGCACCGGTACATAAAACATGACTGTGCTCAACTGTAGTTCTTTGCCACAATCTTTCCTCTTCTGAAACTCACTTCAGTAACATATTCCCCATCATTTGTTATATATTATTGTGCTACCATTTCCCTCCTAGATGAGCTTTTATATAATTCGGGTCTCTTTTTCATTTTGATCTCTTGCTTTTATGAAACCATTTGGGAGGTGATATTCTTTCATCTATCTCCTTTCCAGCAGAGACGCATTATTAGCTATATTTTGCAGTGATAACAGGTGTTCCTGCTCAATAAAATGAAAATAAAATCAAACAAACTGGTCTGAGCAATGTGTGTGTACTTTTATTTGATCACATTCTGGTATTTACTGCCCTTTTCTGCAGTATGACAGGAAAAATAAAAACTCTGCACCAATCATCTAAATATTGTCAAATTTCTTCCCAAAACAATTTGGAGGAAAACCAACCAAGCTAGTGTGTGGGTGGCTGGACAAAGTTGATACATTTACACATTAAATAATACAAGAGCTGGGACAGGAACTGCTAAAGTGAAAGCTGACTGGTAACAGTACGTAACAGCTCCCTCCCCAGCTGCTGAACACGGAGCACAGGCCTGCCCAGTTATCAAAGTTTGTGTACACTGCTGACACAACAACAAGCACCGTATGTCCTAAAGAAAGGGAAAGATTTGGTGCTCATGAGTTCACTGCACCGGAACGGGCGACTGTGTCCAGGAGCATCGAGAGCCCAAAACGATCATGGACTCCAATGCTGGTGGCGGCTTACTGCTGCAAAAGGAAGCCCTTACGATGGCCTCTGGTGATATCTTTTGACATGCTCGATATCTCCGCATACAACGCCTTCGATATTTGGCTGTCACTGAACCCAGGGTGGAATAGGGGAAAGCTGCAGAAGAGGAATCCTTGAGGAATGGGGAAAAATGTTGGTGAGACCTCAAATTAAAAGAAGGCAACATCTCCCAAGAAGCCCAGTCTCTGCAGCCACTGTGAAGAAGATTCAGGAGGAAGATGGTTGTGTCACATCCTGCCAAACTTCACAACCACCATTTGTATAAGTCTGATGTCAGTGTTTGACGCTGTTGCAGTATATTTCATGTTTCTGATAAAGACGATTAATTGTAAAGATCTTTATCTTTTCAGTATTCCAGATTGTGGCCAGCAGCAAAAAGCGCTGCGAGGTGTGTGGGCCCAAGATGGACAGAAAAGCACAATATACATGCACCCAGTGAAACTGTACCTGTTGTATGGCATAGTCTGGAATCTGGAAACGGACATGTTCAGTTGGGCTAATGTGTTTTTCAGACAGATTTTATGTGTAAATGTTAAGTTATATTTCTAATGAAATTAAAATAAAACACTGGCCATGAAAAAAACTTCCTTCATTTGTACATTTGATTATTATTTTCTAGTTATGCCTGTTTTATGATGGATTTTCTTGTGTCATTTCTATTCATATAAATGTGATTTTATAAAGGCCGGGATAGGCTTCAGAAAATCAAGTGACCCGTAACGGGCAAAAAGCGGCCAAAAATGGATGGATGGAAGGATGAATACGAGTTTGCAGTTCTTATAATTTTGTTTTTTAAACATATTAATTTGGCTTAATCTGATTGAGACATTAATTTTACATATCAGAGTCATGGTGAAAGTTTTCTCTCGGTGGGGGTGAGTTACACCAAACAGTGAATAAATATTTTCTCCTTAAAATTAAAATACAAAACTTCTTATTTTGACAAGATCTGGACACGCTATAAGCCTAACCCTAAATTAAACATCTACTTTCATTCATAATTCTTCACGTCCATCAGAATTCTTCCTATTAAGGCCAAGCGTCTTCATACTGGGTCTGAAGTATCGACCCAGACAGACTGAATATGAGCATCCACACTGACAAACAATAGGCCTCATTGTCTGCAGATTACCGGTAAATGGATTTTTTTTATTACAAATTGCTGCGTGTTGTGTAGAGAAGGAAAAGGAAAACCACTAAAGTTTTAACTTAATTACATATATTTAATCCAACACTCTGTCACAAGAGGTTTTTAAAGAAAAATCTAATCCAAACCGAGAGAGAGAGAGAGAGAGAGAGAGATGAACAGCCTCTTCTGTTGGGGAAGTTCAGGAATGTGGGTTCAGTCCATTAGGACTGTCGTAAGTCTGTTTATTAGGACACTCTCAGGTAAAACTACATTTATGTTGTGAATATGGGGTTTAACATTTACACAATATGTACGTTTAATACGCTGCATTCCATCTGAATATCCTAAATAGCACCAATTAGCTCACATGAAATAGGAGGGTAACAGTTTATGTCATTATAATGAGCACTAAATGGAGGGATGTGATTGGCAGGAAGTGTTTCTTCCCTTCATGACTTATTTTGAATATGCTCCCATATATATTTAAATTCTCCCTGATAAATTGTCTGTATTTAGGGCAAAATATAATGCATTTATTTACATTTACAGTTAAATTTATCGTTCTTGCAGGAGGCGTCCCTGAATACACCTTTTGACCCCGCAGTATCGCTGTGGTTTGAAATGTCGTGCTTGACACAACATATGTCCTCCTCCTCTACACTAACACTACTGCAGCCATTTTAGTCCTCACCTAAAAGCTTTTAAATAAGTTTTACTTCTAGTGTTTGTAACAATTTCATTTCCCCTCTTACTCTTAAAGCTGATACTCTATTCTAATGCTCCTGTCAGTATTCCACTGCTTGACAGTCACACTGCCTGGCACATTGAACCTCAGGAGTGCAGTCCATTAGTGATGTTGGTTGAGTGCCTTGCTCAAGGTCACTGCTGGAGAGGACAGAGGCAGCTGCTCATTTCTCCTTCCCAGAAAGTTAATTGACGGGGCTGGTGTTGTCTTTTTGAGATGTGAGGGAGGGAACGGCTCAAAGGGTGTCTGAGCTACCCGAGCGCCACTGCTGATGTTTGCATTTGAAGTCAAGCTAATTTCATCTCCTGGGACACCGCACTGCTCCAACCCAGTTTGGTTGAAACATGCCAGTGAGTGATGATACTTCAGAGAAACCAATCAGAACATGGAATCAACACCAATGTTACTTCCAAATACCTTTAACTATGCATCATGATTTGGAAAAAATCTTTAACTTCAATATGTCCAGAGAATGTGTGCATGCAGTAGCCTTTATCAGAACCAAGCATCCATGAAACACGTTTTATACGTTTTAGTGTCATGTGAAATATTATACCCACTCCCTCCAACACATCTGCTCAGTGCAGTGGAAAAGAGTCCTTTCTAAGATTTCCTGGATTTCTCATCTGTTCAGGTCTCATCTCATGATTCCTTGAGGCTGAATGTTGCAGGAAGTGATGCTGAAAAAGAGTTGTGGTCCCCCCTCTGGCCTTCTCATCTCATCTGTTTCATCCACACAAACATAAGCCTCTGTGACAACACGAGGACAGTGTATTAGAGCAAGCATCATTTTTCATCAACCAGGGTCTGTGAATTGATACACTTACATAACACGCACACATGCATTACAAGGACGCAGCTATAAAGGTTATAAAAATCAAATTAGGATTTTCAAAAGGATGAATAATTCAACATAATATCGTGGTTCAAAGAAATTTCAGGCTAGGAAATTCCATACTTAAGGTGTCCCCCAGCACACACACACACACACACACACAGAACCACTGTTACTGATCTATGACTATCTTGTGTCCCACTCTGGAAAATGCAATATATAAATATAATGAAAGATAATGATTTTTTACTAAAACCATTTGAAGTACTTTTGTTTTGTTCAGCTTCCACTGATATCTTCTCATTAAATAGTCAGGACAGATGGCCGTCCACCATGAGTCTTAGGTTCTGTCCAAGGTTTCTGCATGGTAAAGGGAATTTTTTTCTTGCCTCCGTCTCCAAAGTTCTTTCTCTTGTGGGTCAAGTTGGGTTCTGTCTTTCCCTGCTAATCCTGTGAAGTGCCTTGAGATGACTTCCTGTTGTGATCTGGCTCTATAGAAACAACATTGAATTGAATTGAATTGAATTCATTTGAGAGAGTTTATTATCTATAAAAGTAAACGTCTTTCATGAGAAATATTTTGGGGTTCAGTGTTTTGCTCAACGACACACCGACGGGAGGAGGAGCTGGTCATTGAACAGCCTAGGCCTAACACGTTTCACATCAAGGAGTCAAGTCGTTACATCAACCAGCAAATTGTCACACCTACTCTTCCACAGGACAGGGGAAAAAAAAAAACACTGATCGACTTGGACAAACAGTTTTTGAGAAAACTAAAGATCATTACAAACCAGCGCTGTCAGTAGAGGACAAAGACTTTATTGACATCACGGAAAAGGAAGTAAACCAAAACGAAGATAACAGTTGGGTGGCACCGTTCCGAGTCACAGAGAGCAAGCGCTCAAACGCCTCCAGTCCCTCAGAATAACCCTGAAATGAAAAGACAACTACAGACTCAAAAGATGGCAGATTTACCCATTGATAGACTATGCCACCGTTCACAAGTGTAGCACTGGACATCTTTGGCCCCTGGACGGTCACCACACCGTCGCACCAGAGGAGGAAGTGCAGACAGCAAGCGCTGGGCTGTGCTTTTCCCCTCATGTCCATGAGAGCCGTTCACATTGAGCTCATTGAATCAATGTCAACATCCAGCTTTATCAACGCGATTTTTCAGCATCCGTGGACCCGCTCAAATTCTCCGCTCTGATAGAGGCACCAATTTTGTTGGAGCATGTAATGAACTGAACATTGATCACAAGGACACAGAACTGAACTCTTACCTGCAGGAGACAGGATGCAGATGGTTGTTCAACTCCCCACACTCAGCACACATGGGTGGGTCATGGGAGCGACTCATTGGAGTTGCAAGACATATCCTCCTGAATGGTATTCTTTCAAAAGCCACGCATATCCAACTCACACACGAGGTGCTCAGTACATTAATTGCAGACGTAATGGCAATAATGAATGCTAGACCACTTGTGCCAGTGTCAACAGATCCAGAAAAACCAAACCTTCTCACTCCTGCAATGCTCCTTACCCAAAAGACCAATGCGTTATCTGCACCGACAGGAAGCTGTGAACCTCCGGACCTCTACTCAAAACAATGGAAGCAAGTACAGTGTCTGGCAGACTCCTTTTGGAAACAATGGAGAAGCGACTACCTTTCTACTCTGCAGCAAAGGAGGAAATGGACTGTTGATATACCAAACATAAAAAATGGTGACATTGTGCTATTAAAAGATGCTCTCGCACACAGAAATGACTGGCCTGGGGGAAGAGTGGTGAAAACTATTGAGACCAAGGCCAACAAGGTTCAAAAAGCAGAAGTGAAAACTGTGAAAGATGGAAATGTGAAAGTATTTTGAGACCCATTGCAGATATGGTTTTGATTTTATCTGACGATAAGTAAATCGTTATAGTTGTTAATTGTTCATAATGTTTTAAGAAGAAGGAAATTTGTAGTGGCACAATTGTATTGTACCAGGCAGGGAGTGTTCTGCCCTTTGTAAGTTCAGCAGCTGCGTAATCTTAGAGTGCCCTCTTGTGGTTACCTTGCAATATTATTCCGGAGAACGGAGATTTATTATCCAAGATGGTTGCGCCCAGTGCCGATGTGTTCATGTGAACGAGAAAAGAACCTTCGGAAATGCTGTTGCTCTGGACAGGATTTGTCCGTGAGTATGGTTATGATAATAGTATAAGATTTGCGTTGCAATTGTTTATAAGAGAAATTCATGTTTTCATTGTGTCTTTCAATTGAGTTCTGTTCGTCATTTAATTCCAGTTAGCATGTAGCCTAGTTATTGATGTTAGCTAGCTCATGAATATTCTTCTATTTTTCAGTTTTAGGACGGTCATAGAGGGCAATGGTTTGAGGCCATTCTTCCAATAATCAGCAAAAGGAAATCAAGCCTGGTTATTTGGAGCGTCGTTATCTAGCTGCCTAGCCGGTGAAACTACTTCAGGGCGAGGACAGCACAAAGACTCTCCAGATTTTACCCAGACCAGTTTGAGGATAGAGGTGTGTGAGGTGTGCACAGACTCCCTGTAACTTGACGCATATGTTCTGGTCATGCCTAAAGCTGACTAATTACCGTGGACATTTTATTATGTAGTATTTGAAGTATTCTATGAAAAAATGAAATTTCCACCTGTAAGCAGAGAACTGTTTTAGCTTTCACCTCACTAATCGCACGTGGGAAGGCCCATTCACCTCCCTCATTTAAATCCTGGCTGAAGGACATCATGTCTCTTCTTAAACCGTTTGCCGGGGGGCTGCGTAGTGTTGCTGTTTTCCTGCCTGCCCGCCGCATGGCCACCTTATGCCAGCGAATTAGCACATAGATGTGGATGCAGCTTTTTGCTTCAACTCAGGTAGATGTATGTAGGAATGTCTACTTGTACGGAAGCTTCAACGTTCAGTGGAGAGTGTACTGACTTACTGCCTGGGGGTCTGGTACACTAGCTCCTCTGTGGAGAACAGGAAGTCAGTGCAGAAGGTCGTCAACACGGCCCAAAATATCATCGGCCGCCCTCTGCCCTCCGTGGAGGACATCGCCAAATCTCGCTGCCTCAACAGATCCAGGGCCATCACCGGAGACCCCCCACACCCCGCCCACCACCGCTTTGACCCCATCACCAGACTGTCAAACAGCTTCTTCCCATGGGCAATACGGACACTGAATAACATTTAAAACAATCATATTCACAGCATCGACCGCCATCAATGCTGTATGTTTACCGTAATAGCTCCATGCCTGCTCTGTCTTTTGTATTGTTCTTTTTTGAATTCGCCTTCACTATTTCTTGTACTGTGTGGAGCCTACAGGTACTTAATTTCATTGCATCACTGTGTGAAATGACAATAAAGTGCTGTTCTATTCTTCTATTCTAAGTATGATGAAACTATGATTCTTAAAAAAAATTAATTGCTATTTCTCTCTCTTCTCCTTTTTGAAATACTGTACTCTTATGCCTTCGCATTGTATGGATGATTATGTATATATTCATGTATGCAGTTTTCTTACTTTTTGTTTATGATGATGACTGGGGTGAGTTTAGGAATGGGGAATGAAAGAAACTATTGCAAAATGTCATGTTCTTTGATTGCACTTTTGTGTTGTACTTTTGTACTGTATTTTGTTTTTCAATTAAAAATGTTGAAACATAAAATTTTCTTCTGACTTGTCCTAAATTAAAGGTCCAGGAAACACTCAGGGAGCACATCTGGCTGTGAATTTATAGAGCAGTGAGAGGCTAATAGGACCTCAACCTCAGGGTCGACCAAAGACCACCTAACCAAGTCTGATGGTGCAGGAAGCAAGTGATAGCGTGTGTGACAGTGCACGTGTTTGTGTGTGTGTGGGTGTGCCAGCTATCTGAGGTAAAAAGCTGGTAATTGGAGGGTGTATGTCACACATACAAGCACGCACACACACACTCACTAACGGAAATACTATCATCCATCTAATATTGTACATGCCCCATCACTTCCCTAAACACTTAGACACACATTAAATCACACACAGTTGACACACACTTCAGTAGAGACACATAATAAAGGCCACAGAGTCCAATGTGGTGGTACAAACACATTATGAAAGAGTGTCCTGTTCCCTGCAAAACATATTGATCCATCAGGGATTTCACTGAGCCCTACAATGGCTGTCGACAATAAAAACGCATTGTAGGGTTGTCGTAGCGCGACCAGGCTGGCGTTGAAAGTAAGAGTTAGTAGCTGCACAAACAAGACTGCCAACGACTGCAGAGTCTTATCATTTTCACTCAAAGATTTATAGACATACTCTAGCAAAAAGATGTTAAACATGAATGAAAGTAGGTTTCTATGTTCTGTATTACGCTGCTGAGTCACGATATGAAATTCAGAAGTACATTTTCAGACAGCAACAGAAAAGCCGTTCCAACCTGGGGTTGCATATCTTTTTTTGAAGGAAAAAACATGCATCCCTCTCGTCTCATCTTTAGGGGAGATCTGGATTGGGGCAGGGGGTGGGGGGGGCAGCAGTTTGAGCAGGGAAGCTCTGATACTCCTCTACTCCCCCAACTCCAGTGGGGGGATGCCAAGGTTCTCCCAGGCAAACCGAGCAATAAAATATAATAATAAATAATAATTATTATTAGATATAATATCTCCAGTAAGTCCTGGGTTTCCTCCCAGATGGATATGTCTGGAACATTTCCCTCGGGAGTAGTCCAGGGGACATCCAGACCAGATACCCAGACCACTAGTTGTGGAGGAGTAGCGGCTCTACCCGGAGCCTCTCCCGGATGTTTGAGCTCCTCACTCTATCTCTAAGGCCCAGCCACCCTGCGGAGAAAACGAATTTAAGATGCTTGAACTTGCAGTCCTATCTTTTCATGCCTTCCTTATATGCAAATTGTCCATCATGCCCTTAATCTTGCTGATAAGTGGCCTGTTCCTGTGAAATAGTGAATGTGTGCAGCCTCCAGGTGAGAATACAGAAAATGGATATTGAAACCACAGACAAAAAATAGTCATATAATTGGTCCATTGGGCTCAATTCCAAACACATCACACAGCATTATGCCTTTCACTCCAGTGAGAGACAGCGTCTTAGAAACAGGATTCCACATCTTAATTACAAACCCAGTGCCCAGATAGATGGTGGTGCCAGCCTCATAACACAGAACTCAGGGTTTGTGGACTGTTTGCATGCTGGTGATGTGGTGGCGAGGGCCGTCATTTCACAGTTCACAGGATATGCTGACACCAGATAGCTAACGATATCACTTACAAGACGACAATTAAGCTAACAATCATGCTGACTGGACAATGCGGTGCTATCCGTACGCACCTACTGTTGAAATTAAAAACTGATGGCATCGATGATGTCCTGGCATTACATTTGCTTTTAGATAGAAAGGTTCTCTCTCTCTCTCTGACACACACACATGCAACATAGCACTTAATAAGTTGTGTCCGCACATCAGTGAGTTGTGCGGACACAAATACTATCCCTTCTTCATAGCATCACTACTAGTCAGTGGTTAAAGTTAGTGACGTGTTGTTAAAATACAGCTTCAGATCTTTCTAACAAGCCCCTGATTGTCTCTGTGTGCAAAGAATTAATGTTAATTATGCGTAAAGTGTGAATAGTCTTAACTCTGTTGGTGTCACAGTTTTATTCAGTTTTGATATCACTTTTTTAAAAGGTTGTAACTTAAACTGTTAAAGCCATACTGTACGTGAGAAAAATCATCATGAACCAAAGTTTGTGGTGGAATCTAATTTGCATATTATAACATCACCAGGCGGCGGCCATATTGGATTACATAACTTTTACAGATGTTTACACGTTCATCATTATTTACAAAGTTGATAAAAGAAAGGATCACCTCAAATCTGTTTCTAGACATCACTTTGCAAGCCAGGTGTGTAAGTTGGCCCAAAACGCTTCCCAATAGTCCTCAATCTCAGACGTTTCCTCAAACCTCATGCACAAATGAAGTGACATGAAAGCTTTTGTAACCCGTGTGTGTGTGAGTTGTGTTGGGGGGGGGGGGGGGTGTTAGTACATGGAACAACAGAAGGGTGTGTGCTTTCACACCTTCTTCCGATCCTGCGCGCTGCTGGTCTGGTCGCAGCACGCACCGCGCATGCTCACAATGATGTCGCCACACAGACGCACACACAGACGCACACACAGACGCACACACAGACGCACACACAAGCAGGATAGAATACCCCTCCTCATCATCAATTAAACCCAGCAATCATCATTATTTACTGTCACTGCTGCGTCCACCGCTATTAGCCGTGCATTTTCTACCGCGTATGTCGCTAATTCCACGACCGGTCAAACCGCTACCGTTAGCGTTTTTACCAACGTCTCCTCCGTCCACCCTGGAGAGGACGGTGACGTAGCGGCTCCGTTAGGTCCTGCTTTTGGACTGTCATGGCACACGGACGCAGCGGAACTTTCCGTCTCGCTGGACGACTGAACATATTCATCAGAGGGTGGATATTCCTCATCAGAATCTGAGTCGACCATTAGGAGTTCAGAGGTCAATGCTTGCTGACTTACTCAGTCACACAAACTAAACATTTGACACAACACATGAAAAATGAATACGTCATAAATAAATGAAGCCGTCTGCGTCACAGCCACAAAGGGAAGCAGAGTGCGCCATCTGGAATAACAACGGTGATTATGGTAATAATACGACGCCGTATTAGTTCATCGCCGCCCACCTGTCCTGCTTTGACCACAGCTGCTAAGAGTGTGTGATTTATTTCATTTTGAGTTTTTAGCATTATACCGGTGCCATGTGGGAGGCTGTAAGTACTGTCATCAAACCTGCATCGCTCTGCCTTGAACAGCTGCTGAATCCACCTACAGTTCAGGATCCAGAGGATTTTAGAGCCCATCACGGCTTTGTTACAAAACACTGCCAGGTTCTTGTATTCCGAAACACCGACTGGGATTACAATTCTCCTGATCTGAATAAACAGAATAAACAGCTTTGTTAAACATGTCATGTCTTCATCTTCATCTTTTAATTTCACATTTTGCCATATTTGTAAACTTGTCCCTACATATCTGTTCATAATGTTGTGTGTAGCAAAATTTAATCTTGAATATCTTCTGTCTCCATCGTAAACAAACGTTATCGCCAGACCCTTATAACTGTTGGGACAATGACGTGATTTTTTGTCACCTCCATTTAATTCTAAGTGTGGGTAACTGTAGCTAACTCCAGCTGTTACGCCAGGAAAAAATGAAAAATAATCAAATCTATAAGCTGACAGAAGTCATACAAAATCATAAATACACCATCATGATACAAATACTCTTATTAAGTGTTTTAGTCAAGGTGATAGGAATATAAGAAGGTGAGAACCCAAAAGCACGACACAGAAGGAACGTTCATACAGATAAACAGGCAGATACTTCCAAGCAGGGACAGAGACAGAATCCAAATGGCAGGCAGAGGTCGGTATCCGAGTATCAGTCCAGGCAGGCAGACAAAACCAGACGAACAGGCAAGAGGGCAGAATCCTGGTCACGGGCAAGGTCGTACACAAAGACAGCATCGGTATTAATAGATGAACAGAGTCAACAAACATCTGGCGAAACGTTGTGATGTCAGAGCTGGATATTTGAGGTGATGGTTAGTGAAGGAGAAGGAAGACAGGTGGTCACGGCGAAACAGGTGATGGAAAAGAGCTGATGGCATGGGCGGAAATAGATCTGCAGCGACAAGAGATCCAATGCTTGAAAATAGAAACATTTGGACAGGACTAGTCAGCCGCAGTGGCAATACTACAGTCAATACGATTTTGTCAATTTCCTGTTGAGAAGGTTTTTTTGACAGATTTAAACTTGAACAGTTGTTCCTCGGTGAACTATGAATCATCACATTTATGTCTAGCCGCTCCAAACCGCAGCGCATCCCTTCTGAACATCTGGCTCCAGCAGGACTCCTCCATATATCCACTCATTAACACGTTGAGTTCTCCGCTCAGAGTTAAACTACACAGCAGACCGTTTGTTTCTGCAAGAGGCAAACAGACCTAAAGTGATGCAATTAACAGGAGAGAATAAGTGGGAACAGCAAATGTTATTGGACCAGCGTGAAATGTGGCTGCAATGCCCCTCCCATCGCGAAACGTCCATTTCCACTTAAACATGAATAGAACAAAAACTAATTTCAATTGGCCTCTCACATTTCCCCTGTCCTTTTATCTGATCTCCTTTGCTTTCATCTCATTCACTCTGCCCGTTCCTTCGCTATTCTTCGCTCTCCTTTCCGCTCCTATTTTTACCTCGACAGGGATTATTAATGCAGCTGAGCTTCTTATATAGAAGTGAGGAAAGAGACTTGGATGGAAACAGAGTGAGAGGCAGGGTGAGGTGGGAAATAAGTGAGGCTGGGTTTTTATAATTGGCTGTCTGTGCCTCATAGAGGGTGAATACAGTATCCCTCTGCTTCCACACACACACTAAAATAGATCACATTTCCTCTTCTTGCCTCCCCTAACATGACATGAAACCATCTTCTGAAGCCTTGAGGCTCTGAACATTTCAATAATCTCCTATCTCCTCGACTCGCTGTGGACTAAAGATCACAGATTCAGCTTCACAGCGGCAGCCGAGGCTGTCATTTCCTTCTGATTCAGCTAATTAGCATCTCTAACAACTTCTGTGTACAATGCTGCCGTCTCAAGCTGTGTTCTAAGCCATGCAGCAATATTGTGAGTAGTTATTACTACTACTGAGGCTTCACTGTTGATTTTAGACTTCTTAACTGATAGGAAACAGCAGGTCCTTGTTAATGGAGTCATGTCGGATGTCTTGTTGTCCAACACAGGCTGTCCTCAGGGCTGTGTTTTGTCTCCTCTTCTTTTTATTCTTTACACAGACAAAAGAGGTAATTGTCGATTTTAGGAAAAACTGTGTTGTACCTAAACCCAGCTCTATCAACGGTAAAGACGTCGAGATTGTTGGCTCGTATAAGTATTTAGGAACTGTGTTCGATTCCAAACTCAAGTTTGATGTAAACACTGAGAACATTGTTAAACGTGGACAACAAAGGATCTACTTGCTGAGGAAGTTGAAGTCTTTTAATGTCTCTGACAAAATGCTGACTATTTTCTATCGGTCTTTTATTGAGAGTCTCTTGACATTTTCTTTTGTTTGTTGGTTTGATGGTTTGTGTGTCAAAGACAAAAACAGTTTAAATAGCTTAGTTAAAATCTGCTCCAAAATAATCGCAGTTCTGCAGAGAGATCTGCGCTCCTTCTGGGAAAAACAGGCGGTCAATAAGGCCAAATGTATAATCTCCCAACATGACCACATCCTGAGCTTCAAGTTTACCTTACTGCCCTCAGGTCGCCGCTTTATCGCCCCCTGTAGGAGATCAAATCGTTACTCCAAGTCGTTCATTCCTTCTGCCATTAGGCTGTTAAACTCTTCGAAAGACGCATTATAATCATCAGTACTGAGCATTTGTCCATATACTGAGTGTCTTTTTTAATATATATATATTTTTTTTATTATGTTTGTATTGGTTGTATTGTATGGTCGGGTAGACTGCTTAAACTGAATTGCCCCTTGGGATAAATAAAGTTGTCTGAATCAGAATCTGAATCTGAATCTAAACCATTTACATTTTTACTAGGTGCATCGTATAACCAGTATGCTGGTATATATGAAGGTAATATTGTTCTTTAAAATAAAATTCATTAAAGGTACCATATTATACCCATTTTCCACAAGTTAATGCAGTTCCAAAACACTTATATGAAATATCTGTGACAGTCTTTGGTCAAAATAGCAAACAGATGCTGCAGGACAGCGTCCCTCATTTCTGTCTCTAACAGATGCTGCAGGACAGCGTCCCTCATTTCTGTCTCAAACAGATGCTGCAGGACAGCGTCCCTCATTTCTGTCTCAAACAGATGCTGCAGGACAGCGTCCCTCATTTCTGTCTCACACAGATGCTGCAGGACAGCGTCCCTCATTTCTGTCCCAAGCAGATGCTGCAGGACAGCATCCCTCATTTCTGTCTCAAACAGATGCTGCAGGACAGCGTCCCTCATTTCTGTCTCAAACAGATGCTGCAGGACAGCGTCCCTCATTTCTGTCTCAAACAGATGCTGCAGGACAGCGTCCCTCTTTTCTGTCTCAAACAGATGCTGCAGGACAGCGTCCCTCATTTCTGTCTCAAACAGATGCTGCAGGACAGCGTCCCTCATTTCTGTCTCAAACAGATGCTGCAGGACAGCGTCCCTCTTTTCTGTCTCAAACAGATGCTGCAGGACAGCGTCCCTCATTTCTGTCTCAAACAGATGCTGCAGGACAGCGTCCCTCATTTCTGTCTCAAACAGATGCTGCAGGACAGCGTCCCTCAGTTCTGTCTCAAACAGATGCTGCAGGACAGCGTCCCTCATTTCTGTCTCAAACAGGTGCTGCAGGACAGCGTCCCTCATTTCTGTCTCAAACAGACGCTGCAGGACAGCGCCCGGCAACGCTCTAAACCCGGAAGCAAAAGTACGTTCATAGCGAGCACGCGCGTAGCATCGCTGCCATGATAACCGTGAGAGACGTTTTTAGCAAACAATAAAACATTTTTGCCAATTTTTGCTGGAACATTACCACAAAATATAAACTTTATGTGACCGGTGGACTTCTGCGTTTGTGCAGCGTGTGATGCAGGAACGATCCACGGGATACAGCGGGAACATTTGGAGGCACTCTCCATTTAATCTGGTTGACAACATACAATATAAAAATCAACATGTGTCGCTAGCAAACGGTCCAGCCCAAACTAAAGGGGCAGGAGACATGGGACATCTTTAGCCATCACAGTAATTACAATAAAATATTCACTTCTTACATCACTTTTTTAAAAGGTTGTAACTTAAAAATTGTTAGAGATTAAGCCGAACTGTAAATGAGAAAAATCATAAGTATGAACCAAAGTTTGTGATGGGAATAAATTAACATCTAATAATGTGGAAAAGTTCCATTCAAATGCAATCATCACGCAGAAACAAAGATAATCGATACAAAATCAAAGCAAAACCAAAAAGCCACCACCTTGTCTTGTCATGGACAAACTAAACCAAAAAAACAACCGAAGTGGGAAAGATAAAGAACATTCCCGGAGTCAATGGAAAAGACGTCACTTTCAGGATCAGCACTGGACAGCTCCATATGTAGCCGGCTACCTATGGAGCTGTCCAGTGCTGATCCTGATCCATATGTAGCCGGCTACCTATGGAGCTGTCCAGTGCTGATCCTGATCACCATATGTAGCCGGCTACATATGGAGCTGTCCAGTGCTGATCCTGATCCATATGTAGCCGGCTACCTATGGAGCTGTCCAGTGCTGATCCTGATCCATATGTAGCCGGCTACCTATGGAGCTGTCCAGTGCTGATCCTGATCACCATATGTAGCCGGCTACATATGGAGCTGTCCAGTGCTGATCCTGATCCATATGTAGCCGGCTACCTATGGAGCTGTCCAGTGCTGATCCTGATCCATATGTAGCCGGCTACCTATGGAGCTGTCCAGTGCTGATCCTGAGCTCCACATCTCTGTCTCTACATTTCATACAAAGTCTGTGTCTCATCAGTTTCTAATGATCATCTGCAGACACGACAAATGCATAACGACTCTCCAAAAGGTGGAGGCAGGTGAGCCCTCAGAAATAGCCTCTGAAATACTGTCAGAGCTTGTATTAAAAAATAATCCTGTATCCTCCGTAATGATCCACAGGAGGAAGGAGAAACCGCTAATCTTAAAATACCGACTCACACAGGACCTTCAGTATATTATGAGTGTGCTGTTTGGGGAAATATTTAATATAGAGATTAAGGCTGAGGCAGCAATTAGAAATAAAGGACTTCAGGCAGACCCAGTCCTATTTGAACTTTAATAATACATCTGCTTCCCTCATACAGGAAGAACAGCCAAATGATCGCAGGCGATGAGGCTGAAACACAAACTTGAGCGGTTTGTAGAAAATCAGTCAATCCTTCAGAATAAACTGCATCTCAAACTGAGGAAGCCCAAAACCCACATTTTCCTTGGTCAGTACTGCTCACAGAGATGCTATTTTAAAATGTAAGATTTAAAGAACTTTGCCAATCCCCAGTGGGGAAGTAATTTATGTGTGTGTGTGTGTGTGTGTGTCGCTGTCATATTTATGTCTCCTCTCGACTGTGTGTCTGCAGCCTGCAGATGCAACATAATCAGTCATGATCTATGTAATTGATCCCTATGCCAGAATAAATGACGGTGATTTTCCTTTTCAGACCTACATTGTGTTGGAGCCTGCGGCCTTTAGCACAGCCTCCAGATGGAATATAATGTAATCTCTCAGACACACACGGACACACACATACTATCATACCTGTCCTGAGGATAACATATTGATTGTGGCACGCTGAGTCTCAATGAACACACTTAGACTTTAATGACAGCTGTTTGGCTGTCGTTAGTAGTAAAAGATTCATAACTTACAGTGTAAATTGTTTGACAGGAAATATAAAGCACGAAAGACTTTGCTGGAGAGGAAAGGAAGTGACTGTTTGAAAACATTTACATCACTGAGCAAAATAAAATGACTCGCTGTGTCACATTGATGTTTGTTTGGAGGCAGCAGCAAACGGGAGATGACTCGGGCTCATCTGCCTTGTGTGGGCCGTGGTTCCTGTTGTCAGCTGTGCAGTTGTTACAGGTGTGACTTGTTTCTATTTACAATCGTGCTGTTTCTTAGGCAGCGTCTTATTAAAGTCTCTCTCGCCCATCGATAACTGAGCAGCACAAGATAAAGTGAGTCATGGGACGATTGCCTTAATGACATTAAACTAATGGTTACTAATTAAGCTAATTAGACTAATTAGCAACCGAAGAATATGGAGAGAACCCACGCAGACACGAGGAAAGCCCGGAAAAAACCTGCGCAGACACGGGAAGAACCCAGGCAGAACCCACGCCAATACAGGGAGAACCTGGAGAGAACCAACACAGACACGGGGAGAACCCAGAGAGAACTGACGGAGACACAGGAACAATCTGGAGAGAACCAACGCAGACACATGGAGAACCCGGAGAGAACCCACATAGATTTGGGTAGAACCCGGAGAGAACCCACGCAGACACGAGGAAAGCCCGGAGAGAATCCACGCAGATACGGGGAGAACCCGGAGAGAACCCACGCAGACACGGGGAGAACCCAGAGAGAACCGACGCAGACACATGGAGAACCCGGAGAGAACCCACATAGATGCGGGTAGAACCCGGAGAGAACCCACGCAGACACGGGGAGAACCCGGGAAGGACCCACGCAGACACGGGGAGAACCCGGGAAGGACCCACGCAGACACAGAGAGAACCCGGAAAGAACACACGCAGACACGGGGAGAACCCTGAGAGAACCCACATAGATTTGGGTAGAACCCGGAAAGAACACACGCAGACACGGGGAGAACCCTGAGAGAACCCACATAGATTTGGGTAGAACCCGGAGAGAACCCACGCAGACACGGGGAGAACCCAGAGAGAACCGACGCAGACACGGGGAGAACCCGGAAAGAACACACCCAGACACACGGAGAACATAAAAACTCCTCACAGAAAGGCCTCAAGTCTGATTCGAACCTGTGTGCTTCCATTTAATGACATCCATCAAGCTCATCTTCATTATCAGGTGCTTTTCTGTCACACACACACATACTCAGAGAGAGAAAGAGAGAGAGAGAGAGAGAGAGATTAATAGAACAGAATAAGGTAGTTAATCGTGAAGTAATGACGTTTACAGTATAAACTCTGTATAAGCCTCTCATCACTCATTAATCAATTATAAATCCATTTCATATCAAAGCAAGGAAGATGAGAGAGAAAGAGAGAGAGAGAGAGAGAGAGGTCTGGATTCAAGAAATCAATTCGCATGGAAATGAGAGAATGATGATGCAGGGAATACAGGGAAAAGATGGTGGAGAAAAAGAGGATGAGATGATGTGAAGGGAGCGATAAAACAGCTGAGAGAAGAGGAGAAAAAAGCAGATTAGAAAGAGGAGTGAAATCGAAGGAGGAGTCAATGGTTATGAATGGAATGGAATGGAAAGCTTATTGTCAGTGTCATCATCACAGTACAAGTACAGTGCAGCAACGAAGCAAGATTCAATGAGGGAGCATCGGCTGCAGCAAATACATCGCGCTGCTCACAGAGATGCTATTTTAACATGTAAGATTTAAAGAACTTTGTCAATCCCCAGTGGGGAAGTGTGTGTGTGTGTGTGTGTGTGTGTGTGTGTGTGTGTCGCTGTCATATTTATGTCTCCTCTCGACTGTGTGTCTGCAGCCTGCAGATGCAACATAATCAGTCATGATCTATGTAATTGATCCCTATGCCAGAATAAATGACGGTGATTTTCCTTTTCAGACCTACATTGTGTTGGAGCCTGCGGCCTTTAGCACAGCCTCCAGATGGAATATAATGTAATCTCTCAGACACATGAAAGGAGTTACAGAAGAAAGAAAAGAGAGTGAGTAAAGGGGATGATAATGGAAAAAATAGAAATAACATTGAATGGAATTGAATTGAAAAGGGAAGAAGAATTGTAACTAGACACCAGATCTGATACTGACATATAGTTTTCAAGCCCCTAAGTGCCTGGAAAGTGTCTCAAAAAGCCATTTGAAAATAATAATAATAATAATACAAATAATAAAAATAAGAATTTCTCAAAAAACAATAGGTTCCTTGAACTTCGTTCTCGGAACCTAATAAAAAGTGTCTGACAGAGGAGCTACTACCAGTGGACAGCTGACTGACTGAAAACGGTAAAGTGTGTGTCGCACCCACGGTGGAATAATGAAGGTGAACGTTTTGAGTCGTTGAGGTTATGTTTTCACTGCCGTTGGTTCGTCTGTTTGTTAGCAAGATAACTCAAAAGGTTATCAACGGATCCTGATGAAATTTCTGGTAAATGTTGGGAATCATACCAGGAATAGATGATTAAATGTTGGTGCTGATCCAGATCACTGTGTGGACGGCGCATATCCAGTTAGGAGGGGAACGAGCTGCTTGGAGGAGGTCTACGCTCTCTGAGTGCTTTTCTAGTTTTTAAAAAGCACTGATAAATACATCAGACATTATGTAGGACACGTTGTGCTGTACTTCACATTTGTTTTTTCATCTAAGTTACCCCACTCCACGATCAACAACTGTACACCAGAGCGAGAGCATGTTCAGACGCCCCACACAGGAAATTATATCTGAAATGAGGATCTGAGTTAGATTTAAAACAAGTGTTAAATTGCTTTTGGGATGGTCATTTGAAAGCGGCTAGGAGCTCATGCTGCAGATACTCAGATTGCTGAACAAAATGTTTAATGCATGTATTTAGCTACTGCAGCAGAAAATACCTCATTTACTTCCAGGTGGGGGAAGATGCCGCCGATATGAGTGTTTAGTAAGACCGATTTAAATTATGCCTGGAAAGTGTTGTTCCAAAACATACGACATCTAAAACATAATCCCATTAAATGAAGAAGCACACAGGCCTACCTGGTGCACTGACTCGGATCAGCACCTCATTCAAACCTTTGAACTTGTAGCATTCTAAAGCAGCCTCAGAGGTAGCAGGGCGAGGGCGGGTAGCAGGCGCTAACGTAGTGGGACTTTAAATCTTGGGACGATGACGGGAGAAAAGGAAGCAAGGCTAGAAGCTGAGGAGCAGGATTCAAGTTGTTTATAACGGAGGAGAGGAAAAAGGAATGGAGGAGGAGTTATCCTGAAGGAGGAGTTGGTGCAGAGTGTTCTAGAGGAGGAGGAGAAGTTCTTACGCTCCACAGGTAGGAGGTGAGTTAGAGGAGAAGGAGAAGTTCTTACGCTCCACAGGTAGGAGGTGAGTTAGAGAAGAAGGAGAAGTTCTTACGCTCCACAGGTAGGAGGTGAGTTAGAGGAGAAGGAGAAGTTCTTACGCTCCACAGGTAGGAGGTGAGTTAGAGGAGAAGGAGAAGTTCTTACGCTCCACAGGTAGGAGGTGAGTTAGAGGAGGAGGAGAAGTTCTTACGCTCCACAGGTAGGAGGTGAGTTAGAGGAGAAGGAGAAGTTCTTACGCTCCACAGGTAGGAGGTGAGTTAGAGGAGAAGGAGAAGTTCTGGAGTGTCTTAGATGAAGTGGTTCAGAGCATCCTAGCAGAGAGAGAGTCCTGATTGGAGCAGACCTCAATGGGCGTGTTGGTGAAGGAAATAGAGGAGATGAAGAAGTGATGGACAAGTTTGGTGTTCAGGAAGGAACCTAGAAGGACATATGGAGGTGGACTTTACCAAAAGGATGGAGATGGCAGGAACGGGGGGAGGAAAGTATCAGGTGTGCTCTGTGATAGGACGAAGGGACAGGTCTACAAGACAGTGGTGAGGACAGCCATGATGGACGGCTTAGAGACAGTGGTGAGGACAGCCATGATGGACGGCTTAGAGACAGTGGTGAGGACAGACATGATGGACGGTTTAGAGACAGTGGCTCTGAGGAAAAGACAGGAGGAGATAAAGATGCTGAGGTTCTCCTTGGGAGTGACCAGGTTGGACAGGATTGGAAATGAGACACTAAGAGGGACAGTGAAGGTTTGACGTTTTGGAGACAAGGTCAGAGAGACCAGACTTTGATGGTTTGGACATGTCCAGAGGAGAGACAGGGACTATATTGGTAGAAGGATGCTGAGGATGGAACTGCCAGGGAACAGGACTAGAGGACGACCCAGGAGAAGAGACATGGACGTAGTGAGGGAGGACATGAGAGTGGCTGGTGTTGGGGAGGACGATGCAAAGGACAGGGTGAAGTGGAGACGGTTGATTTTCTGTGGCGATCCCAAAAAGTACAGTAGTAGAATTTGTAACATTCTGTATATTATCAAAGACAACAGCAAAAGATGATTGGCGGGAGAGTTAAAAACGTTGGATCGATGTGAAGAACACTTTCCACTTAATTTCCTGATCACAGGAACAGCAGCAACTGCAGGGAAAGCCTAGTTTTTGGTCAGCTTGTCTGGCTAACACAGGGTTAAAAACATAAAGACAGAATGAGAGACAGCTGAACAAGGCAAAAGGACATTTCTCACTTTCTTAGACGTACAGAGTCACAGACTGGAAATGCTTGGAATAGACCTCGTATGAATGTGCAGACAGAGCCAATGAGAAGCTCCTGGGAGGCGATTAGTTTTCAGACTATTCAACGCTCCATTTGGATTAGGCTGCACTGGGACAGGGATTAAACCAACTCTGCTGCCACATGACAATGGATCCAGAAACCTTGGCGTACCGCTGGGTCACCTTTGATGCTGCCGTCTTCTGAAAACAGAACAAAGACTTTCAGATATGCATAATAGAGCAAAGGTTTGTGGTTTTGCTTTGCAGCCGAGTCTGCGTGACTTAACTCAGCTATACTCGACTTCATTCTGAAATAGAAATGCTTTCCAAGGGACTCATGCGTTCATGTTCATCTCTTCTTCAAACTTTGACCTCGGTTTTATGTGAAATGGATCCACACTGTCTTCCTCGGCTTCGGTATTGAGTGGCTCCTCCGATCATTGAGTTATTGCTATACGTCCATGTGGGGGAAATTACCGTGCTTGAAACGTTGTGTCTGAGAAACTTTATAAATGATGTCCCACAAGTCCGTCTTAACATTCTGGAACTTTGTTGTATTATTTTGTGGGAATAAAATGTAAAATATTAATAGAGAATTTTTGTTTGTCTCATTCAGACTGATTATATGACCTCTACTGTTCTCTTTGAAAATGAAACTAACATCTTGCGTCAGTAAAGCCTGGTGTGGAACATTAAAATTATTATTTTTGTGTTCAATATCATGCTTAAAGAAACTTTGTCAGATCTTTACCACGTCAGTCAGTATAATTGTTTTCTTATGAGGTAGAAATATTCGTCCTGAAGTTTAATAAATTAAGATGCCAGAATATTTTCCATTTGACACTATACAGTAACACTCTATAGTAACACTGCTCACTGCCGGAATAAGTAAATCCATTGTGCTTCAGCACCAGCGAAAGCTCCTCACAGAGATTTCACATCCGGCAGTGCAGCTGCTCTGCGGGAATAAAGGGCTCGTAATCACGGTAAAGGACATCCAAGGAGGATGAATATTTTTCATTCAGAAGTCACCGATGCATGTGTGCTGACTCAACTATTTTTTTTTAAATAGTGCACATACATTATGGCCGCTCAAACTGGAGAATGATATTTATTCATGCAATACAGTAGAGAGGAGCTTCGGAGGTACATTTACATTTAGAGTATTTCAAGGTCCAGAAGAGTTTGTTTGTCTTGCCTGAATGTATTTCAGACTACAGTATGTTGTTGAAAAAGTGAAAGACTTTACATCACAAGCAAAATAAAATAAAATGTAGCAATTCAAAAGTTGTATTTTGTTTTTAAATGAATGTGGTTTTCCAGCATCAAACAGTCTCCTTTACCTGCCGTCCAGCAGTCAACACCAGTGCTCATCATTTACATCCCTATAACTGCTGACAGGAAGTGACAAATAGAAGGGGAGAGTACAAAATAAAAAGCAAGGGGTGGAATGTCAGAGAAAACCAATGAAAGGAATGATGAAAGGTAGCCCCGTGAATCAAAGCCCAGAATCAGATGTTGGCTCCTCGTTTGCTGTTGCAGCTTCAGAGGGCATCGTTAACAAGGTGGAGCCCGTCTGCTTCACTCTGTCAACTGCACCTTCAAAACAAGGCTGCAGCACCGCCGGAAGACACCAATCAGAAAGAAATGTGCTGTACAGTCGTAAGCAGAAGGGTGCTGGGGGGACTGTTACCACAATCAGGGTCCTCTTTACTGCCTTTAACCCTTGTGTGGTGTTCATATTGTTGTTACTCAGCCAGTGTTCGTGGGTCTGATGGACCCGTTGCATTTTGTGGCTTTTAATGCCTCACAATCACAATTTTATATTAAAATACTGAACATATGTTTACCTTATCCCAATTACAAGCAGTATAAACAATATATATGGTTAGTATTTGCCCTTTACCTTTGTTAGGTCACATTTATAAAAAAAATTCTGTTTAAAACATAATAAAGAAAATCAATTAAAATCAAGATATGAGTGGAAACACATTTACAAGTGAAGCAAGGTTTTTCAAAACTACTGACTTTTATTTCTTTGAACTTGAAATTTAACCCATTCAGGTGCACAACACAAGCTGAACTCAGAGTAAACATATCAGTCAAGAGAACACATCAGCCCCATTGAACACATGGCCTTTAGCCGCTAGCCTATACAACACATGAGGGGCAGAGCTTCACTGTGTGTGTGTTGCAGATATACTTTTTGCACTTGATGCATGTATATTGTGTTTTCCTGTCCATCTTGGGTCGGACACTTCACACCGCTTCTTCTTGTTCTTGGTGTTCACAACCTAGAATAATGAAAACATCAGACATTTTACTAACACCTCTCTCTCTCTCTCACAAGACATGAGTGCCAGACATGCACTGCAACAGCATCACACACTTACTTCAGGCTCTGCAGACTGTGGTTCTGTAGGTTGGGTGGACAGGGCACCAGCATTCTCCTCCTGAATCCTCCTCACCATTGCTGCAGAGGCTGGGGTTCTGGGGATATGTTTTCTTCTCTTGATTTGTGGTCTCACCAATGCCTTTCCCAGATCCTCAAGAAAGAGCCGTCTTTTCTGGAGCTTCACTCGTTTCCACTCTGGGATCGTGCCATCCGGCATTGTACGCTGAGAGAATATCACCAGTGGCCAGCGTAGAGTCCCCCGTTTGCAGCTGTAGGCCGTCACCAGCTTGTCCATGTTGTCTACCCCTCCTCTTGTGGCATTATAATCCATGATGATCTTGGTTTGTGATGTTCCTGCTCACAGATTCTTCCATCCCCGTGCATTGTGCTCATGAGTACCACATTCTTGCCTTTCTTTGGCACATAGGATACCAGGGATGTGTCAGCCGTTTATACAAACTTGGAAGACTTGACAGGCCTGTTCTTTGAAGTCAGCAGTTGAGGTGGGAGCTCTGAGCATCACAGGCAGCCCAGATCTCGCACATTTGACCCACTGATTTTCTGTGTACCTACATTCTGTCATCCTACTGTCTAGGCCGGCTGTGTGTGTAGGTGTGTGTGTAGGTGTGTGTAGGTGTGTGTAGGTGTGTGTGGTGGTGTGTAGGTGTGTTTGTGGTACACACAACATCAATTTCCACACTTCTATTAGCCCCGGGTCCAGTGGACCCGAACATCTTATATGTAATAGAAATGTGTAGGGGGGGTGTATGGTGTGTTAAATATGTATTCTGATATATGTTCTTCACATAAAATGAGCCAAAGCCAGTGAGTCTCAGTTTGAAAAAATAATTAATTGTATCCTTTTTCTTTTAATGAAAAATGAAAACGGGTCCCACAGACCCGAACACCACACAAGGGTTAAACAGGAAATGGAACCTCCGTCTAATACTGAGAGGAATTAAGCTTGAGCCAACCCACACGGTGCAAATAAGAGTCAACACTTTCATTCCAGGACTAAAGACCTCGCACCACCGTAGCGGCCGTTAATGTGGACCCGACTGTGAATGACACTGAATGCACTCATAGCAGGCAAATCGACACGGTTCCTTAAAAAGATTCCTCCTTGATGCTCATCCACCAGAAAAAAGATGTTTCCTTCAGGCAAATAATCGACTATTTGTACACTATGAAGTTCAATCAAAGGATTCCACAAACTCTGCTACAAAATGAGAATGAGAATAATGCCTGGTTAGCAAGTGTGAAGAAAGACAGCGAGCGTGAGACGTTCCTGAGAATGTCTGTGTAAATAAAGGTTTAAAATGGGTACAAATAGAGTCAATTCTGTGCGATGCATCAAATCCTGCACAGTGTAGCAGATAGTGACGATGAATCATTTAGTAGAGCCTGTTAACGACATGCTCCTCTGTGGATTGAGATGAGTTAGAAACTGCTGCAGCTTTTTTTCATCGTCAGATAATTTAACAAATGAATTATTCTCAGGCTAAAACCAAGATTGTACAAATGAAGGACAATATTTCACATGTTCCTAACGGTTTGGCGATGCATGCTGCATTATGCTTACAATCTACAGCAGTGACCGATGCAGATTGTTCAGTCTTTTTCTCTCTCTCCTCCATCACAGCCACTTTATTACAGGAGCAGACTTGATTAGCGGGAATCAGAGCTCTGCTGCCTTCAGCTGGCAGAGGTGAAGCCCCGTCGCTGCAGGGCAGGTCGAGGCTCGGTTAGCCACTGTCAATTCAGGCCATAAACTCTGCACTGACACACAAGCACACTGTCCTGAAACGGTGTTATCTAAGGGTTCAAAGGTCACAAGCAGAGATTCGATGTCACATAAATGAAAATACAAAAGGTAACTGATGAATTTTAAGCTGCTGGGGTCAAAGGAGGTGAGAGGAGATGTGATGCTTTAGGACAGTTCCTCAGATGATGAGGATAACATCTAGTCGATTCAGAAATGATGAATCCACTCGTGACTGTCGGCTGGAGGGTGATGTTCACGCTGCGCAGCTTCCGTTGGGAGTAAATCCAACCTGGCATTACAGCCGCAGCAACGTCACTCACCTGCTGAGGAGGGCTGCCTGACCACCCCTCCTCCCCTCCCTGCTGCCCCCCACTCTATTAACCCAGCTCTATTTGCATGGACTGTTCCATTCGATGGCTGGACAGCAGAGCAGATGAGACCGGGGGGAGCAGAGTGCCTTTCAGAATCCTGACAGAACTATTTCCTCTCCATATTTGTATTTTTTCTTCCTCCCTCACACACATCATCGTCTGATGAGGTTGTCATGTTGGGAGATTGGCTGATTCATATCTATCTCCTTTTCTCAGTCTTTTATCAGAGCTCACAAAGACTTACTTCTGTCCTTAGCCTAGCCTCAAATACCTTTTCCCATAACTTCATCTTATGACTCATTATCTTTATCCGCCTATAGTTTCCACAACTCTGTATGAATCAGTTAATCATTCGTTCATTTTATTTTCAATATAAAGTCCACCTCCATCTGTCCTTCTAGGTTCCTTCCTGAACACCAAACTTGTTCATCACTTCTTCATCTCCTCTATTTCCTTCACCAACACGCCCATTGAGGTCTGCTCCAATCAGGACTCTCTCACTGCTAGGATGCTCTGAACCACTTCATCCAAGTCAGTCCAGAACTTCTCCTTCTCCTCTAACTCACCTCCTACCTGTGGAGCGTAAGAACTTCTCCTTCTCCTCTAACTCGCCTCCTACCTGTGGAGCGTAAGAACTTCTCCTTCTCCTCTAACTCACCTCCTACCTGTGGAGCGTAAGAACTTCTCCTTCTCCTCTAACTCACCTCCTACCTGTGGAGCGTATAAGAACTTCTCCTCCTCCTCTAACTCACCTCCTACCTGTGGAGCGTAAGAACTTCTCCTTCTCTAACTCACCTCCTACCTGTGGAGCGTAAGAACTTCTCCTTCTCCTCTAACTCGCCTCCTACCTGTGGAGCGTAAGAACTTCTCCTTCTCCTCTAACTCACCTCCTACCTGTGGAGCGTAAGAACTTCTCCTTCTCCTCTAACTCACCTCCTACCTGTGGAGCGTAAGAACTTCTCCTTCTCTTCTACTAAAACATTTGGACTGATTTTTGAGCGCCGTGTGCCACATAAAATGCACACCGCGTTAAAAGGTGCGCGGTCAGGTTTTGAGAAAATTAAAGACTTTTATGTGCGCCTTATGGTCGTGAAAACACGGTAGATGTTTCAGTAATGTTTAATTTAGCCAGTTGACAACTTGAATCATGACAGCGGTGCAGAAGAGCACAAAAGGTGACATGTTGGAACTGCATAGGGTTCAAAAAGATTCACATGTATTTGAATAAATGTTGTCAAACTTCAAACCTGCATAATGTGATCCCACATAAAAACTTACGGGTCGATTAGCAACACGAATGGGTCGAAGTATATTTGAGTCACAAACCTGAATCTAACATGTGATATGAATGGAGAAGAAGAACTTGCTTTATTGACACAATTATACTTAATACAACATAATGACATTTGTTCTCTGCATTTGCCACATCGCAGGGGAGCAGTGGGCAGCCCTGATGGCGCATCGGGAGCAAGCCGCATCCTTGAGCAAGGATACATCAGCATGTAGACTGGAGGGACTGGGGCTGATCTGGCTGTATTTTGTTTTCCTTTTATGAGACCTCAGCAAGTCCAAGCTTTAGTTTTGTAGTTTAGTGTGTTTTTCCGTCTCCTGAATCTGTCTTAAGTAAAGCTGTTGTTTGTTGTTTTTTAAACTTTTATTGCTTGCCTCCGTCTCTGCATTCTGGGGTCCACCAGGCATTTTAAACCCACTGTCAGCTAAGATTGAATATCTCAGTCTTTGTATTCAAGACTTGAGGTAGCATCTCTGATTCTGTAACCTCTGACCCCTGACATTTTCTGTTCAGTCACCTGTTCAAGAATGTGGATATAAAGTGTTCTCCGCTAGTTTTAACCACAACGTTAAAAAGTCACAAAACAACCACAAACCTCTTTTTATTGTTCAACATCATTGTTGAGGTCTTATCTTGTGCTAAACAGTATTTATGTCACTTAAAAGTCAGTCAGTTAAATGTAATATGAGGCGAGGTGATGTTTCTCTCCACTAGACCATATATTTAATCATCCTCGATTGAAGCTGATGAACAGGCCACGTCTGACGATAGCTGACGATCCATCTGTATTCTGCTTACGGCCCAGCTGTCATTACAGATCAGTTCAAACAAGGAAAACAATCCTGTCCTGTGTGTGTGAGAGCGCTAGAGACAGGATCTATACAAGCTCGTTCAGCCTGCTCTCTGCACTTCATCATGCTGAGCTGGAACATATTGCAGTTGTTCGACAGAAGCCACAAGGAGGAACAAATTCAGGCATAAATTCTGTAAACGTGACAGACCAGCCAACTGAAACAGCCAGCCAGTGCGAGTAAAACACTGTGTGTGTGTGTGTGTGTGTGTGTGTGTGTGTGTGTGTGTGTGTGCACACGCGCAAGTCTTTTTATGTGAACACCAAGGGCAAACGGTTGGACACCGTTTCTCAATATATTTGCCCAAGCAGACCGTTTGTATGTCTGCTTGTGTGCCTGTTTCAGTGTGCATATGCATTAACCAGTAACAGCAGGCTGACTGGCTCATCTAAATTGGTGGAGTCTTGTTTAGTCTGGAAAAACAGCCTCAAAATTTACAGGACGACGCTCCGCAAAACTAGAGCAGCATCTTACTCATCTCTAATAGAAGAGAACAAATCTAATCCAAGGTTTCTCTTTGACACCGTAGCTAGGCTAACACAAAGCTAGAGCAGCATATTACTCATCTCTAATAGAAGAGAACAAATCTAATCCAAGGTTTCTCTCTGACACCGTAGCTAGGCTAACACAAAGCTAGAGCAGCATATTACTCATCTCTAATAGAAGAGAACAAATCTAATCCAAGGTTTCTCTCTGACACCGTAGCTAGGCTAACACAAAGCTAGAGCAGCATATTACTCATCTCTAATAGAAGAGAACAAATCTAATCCAAGGTTTCTCTCTGACACCGTAGCTAGGCTAACACAAAGCTCCAGCTCTGTTGACCCTTCTGTTCCGACAGGTCTCAGTAGTGAAGATTTCATGAACTTCTTCAGTACCAAAATCGAATCTATTTGGGACAACATTCATCAGCGTCTGCCTTCGTGTGGCATTGACCCCCCCCCCTGGCAATGGAAGTAGAGATACGGCTGTTACTCTTGATAGTTTCACCCCCATTGACTTGCAGCAACGAAGTGTGGCTATTGCCTCATCTAAACCGTGCACTTGTCTCTTAGACCCGGTCCCAGCTAAGCTGCTTAAAGAAGTCTTCCCCTCAATCAGTATTGCTTTGCTAAATATAATTAATCTATCTTTACTCACAGGCTATGTACCCAAGTCTTTAAAACAGCAGTCATTAAACTGCTTCTCAAAAAACCAACATTGGATCCTGATGTCTCGGCTAACTATCGGCCAATTTCAAACCTTCCATTCCTGTCAAAGCTTTTAGAGAAAGCAGTTTCCAGTCAGCTGTGTGAATTCTTACAAGACAATCAGTTATTTGAGGTTTTCCAGTCAGGTTTCAGAGCTCATCATAGCACAGAGACAGCATTAGTTAAAGTCACCAATGACCTTTAATAGCGTCTGATAATGGACTTGTCTCCGTGCTTATTTTATTAGATCTCAGTGCAGCCTTTGACACAATAGATCATCAGATTCTGTTACAGAGGCTGGAACAGTCTGTTGGTGTTAGAGGATCTGCATTGAACTGGTTTAGATCATATTTATCTGATAGATTTCAGTTTGTACGTGTTCATGATAAATGTTCTTGGTACACAGAAGTTAAATATGGAGTTCCACAGGGTTCAGTGCTTGAACCTATTCTGTTCACGCTGTATATGCTTCCCTTAGGTAACATTATTAAGAAACATAGCATAAATTTCCACTGCTATGCAGACGATACTCAATTATGCCTGTCAGTTCAGCCAGACAAAGTCGATCAGTTGGTTAGACTTCAGACGTGCCTTAAGGACATTAACTCCTGGATGACCGAGAACTTCCTGTTATTAAATCTAAATAAAACTGAGGTTCTGGTTCTTGGGCCAAAGCATCTCAGAAATGTTTGTTCTAGTGTAGTAGTAGAACTAGATGGCGTCTCAGTGTCCACCAGCACCACTGCCAAGAATCTGGGGGTAATCTTTGATCAGGACCTGTCCTTTCAGTCCCAGATAAAGGACGTTTCAAGGACTGTGTTCTTTCAGCTTCGCAATATTTCAAAAGTCAGGCACCTACTAACCCGAAAAGATGCAGAAAAAATTGTCCATGCTTTTGTAACTTCCAGACTGGACACTGCAATTCCTTACTGTCCCGTTGCCCAAAAAGGTCTATTAAACATCTCCAGCTAATCCAGAATGCAGCAGCTCGTGTTCTAACAGGAACCAGACTGAGAGAACACATTTCCCCTGTTCTGGCGTCTCTGCATTGGCTTCCTGTTAGAGAACGGATTGAATATAAAATCCTTCTACTCACTTTTAAAGCCCTCAACAGCCAGGCCCCTCCTTACCTTACAGAGATGATTATCCCATATTTCCCCACTAGAACCCTGCGGTCCCAAAATGCTGGCCTGCTCTTGGTTCCAGAAATTTCCAAGAGCAGACAGGGGGGCGGAGCTTTCAGTTATCAAGCTCCTTTATGGTGGAATCAGCTCCCTGATTGGTTCATGAGACAGATTAAAGACTTTCCTTTTCAACAAAACGTATAGTTAATCGATACAGTAATCAATATGCTGTCATAGGCCAGCACTGGTGGCATAACATCATGACACACTGAGCTCCTCCCTCTCTATTTGATTATTCATGTTATAAATATATGTCAGTAATCTCTCTCTCTTCCCCGTATTCTTTCTCTCTCTCCCTCTGTTTGTCCCTCTTTCTGTCTCTGTCTGCAGGTCCTTCTGTCCGTGGTGCTGCAGAACCTGGACCTGCGTCCCTTAATTACCCTCGCCGAAGCAGAGGCGAGGGTATTGCAATTGGGTGCGTTTGTTTGTTTGTCTGTCTGTCTGTCTGTCTGTCTGTTTGTTTGTCTGTCCGAGCGCATAATTCAAAAACTAGTAACCCAATCGACTTGAAATTTTTACACAAGCAAGGTTCTGTCCGTGGCTCGGTCCTCCCCGAGAATGGCGTTGATCCGGATCTGGATCCAGATTCTAGAATTATTTTTACATCTGGAATTGTGCCTGTGCTGTAAACTGCCACTTTAAGAGGGAGGGACACGAATGGCATGATGGGAAAAAGAGTCCAGAAGGAGTCTTGTAGTACGTTCCGGAGCAGCAAGCTAGAGCAGGTTTGGCCCCTCTGATCCGGAAGCCCCGTTTACTGTCTCACAAGATCCAATAGTCTTTTGGAGGCGGGGTCTGCAATCTCTGATTGTTGTTTTCTAGTTGTGTCTTGCATGTCCGTTATATGTTGTGGAAAATGTGTGTATATGCTGTAAAACAAATTGCCCTACTAGGGATAAATTCAATAAAAGTGAAGTGAAGTGAAGTGGTATATATATATATATATATATATATCAACATACAAGAAGATAAAATTATTTAATTATTAGTTTTACCTTCGAGACAGACGATATCGATAACAGCGGTGTGCAGCGAGGAGGGAGGAGGGAGTGAGAGAGAGTTGGTTTATACGTAGACACTTTGCCGTACCGTAAGTGTACCCTTACACGTAAATCACAGAAGTAACACAAACACAACGTGGGAAGATGAGTACCAATGGCAGTGAAAATGTGAAATGAACATGCTTGGTGCTCGGCCATCGAGCTTCTCAAATTTCTGTTCGCATCTGAAAACAAAATATTGATCGCAGCCTGGCTTGTACTTTACAGCGCTCATATTTCAAGGTATTACTGTATTTTGATTGCACTGCATCCAACTGAATCCTATGTCGGGCAGGACAAGCACGTTATCACATTCTCATGAATGATTTACATATTGTCACACTGCTTTTAGAATTGATTTTCAAAACCAATCGTATCACTTCTACTAATATTCCATGGTAATATGCAATGCGATCTGGGCCTTACTGTTTATGTCTCATGTTTCAAACACTCTGTTTTTCCTTGCAATGTAAATCCCTCAAATTCTCATGTGTATTCCATATACCATAGTAGAAAACACAAGTGGGAATTTTAAAGGGATAGCAGATCAAAAAAGATGTAAAAATTACAAATCGAAAAGCACCGAGGCAAGTAACAGCAATCAAACCTAATCAGGTATCATGGCAGGTGCTGAAACGTAATGCCAACTGTCGTCTCAGAAGCAGAGCAGAGGGGCTCAATGAAGTGCTCGCTGTGGTAAAGCCGCTTAGCGTCACTGTCACTCTGTGCTCTTGTAGAGCACCGAGGTGCTTCACAGCTCAGGTTCCACATCAGAAGATTACCCACAAAGCACCAAGGGGATTTCCTCGCATCCCGGAGAGCTTTCTCCTGTGGTCTGTGCTCTTTGCTAAATTCAGTGTAAACAGCGGTTTACGTAACAGGAGCGTGATGAGTTTTCCAACAAACGCTGAGATGAAGGCATTCATTTCTGTCTGAAGAGTCCCGCATTATCAAATATGAATTTAAAAGTAGAGGTTGTGGTGACACAACTGTGTGGTCTCACACACAAAGATATGCCTTTAAAGTGAAGGTTGGGCTTCCTGTTAAAAAGCGGGAGTGCTGTGTTTTCAGACTGGTTTGAGTCAGATATTGATTCTTCTGTCAACTGGATTGTGAAGAGAGTGGAGTCAAAAGTAAAGAATACTTTCGTCTGTTTTTCTTCAACCTCCACATTGGTGAGCCTGATGTGAGTGATATGATGATTTATACAACCGCTTCTGCCACGGCCTCGGCACTCACTGCGGCCCCGGCTACGGCCCTTTACCCTACGGTGAAACTCCCAGACTTTGGCAACACGAACCAGAACCCTGGTTCCAACATGTAGAGCACATGTGTCAAACTCAAGGCCCGGGGGGCCAAATGTGGCCCTCCAAGTAATTTTTTGTGGCCCGCGAGAGCTGTGCATGTTTTTGTAAAATGCTGCATCTGGCACACGTGTTCTTAACAGCCCACATTTGTTGGTTGTTCTGCAGTTCTGCTCCTCTCAACTGTGACAAAAAGAGTTTTGAACAAAGTTAATGCCATAACTTGTGTTGGATGATATTTTTCTTTATTTAATATTTAATATTATTTACTTGAATAAGTTTGATTATTAATCGATGGAGTAATGTGGTTTTCTTTACCTGATCAATTGAAAGGATTTATGTTATAATAACAGTATCCATATATTGGGGGGGATGGGGGGCGTTGGTGGAGGGTGTGGGGGGGGGGGTGCTGGTGGGGCGCCAGGCCGGCCCGCTGTGCCCCGTGCCGCTGCGCTGGCCTAGGTTTCGTCGGCTGTGTCGGTGTAAGTCGCCCCCCGGGCCCTGGACTGGTTCTTCTGCGTGTGGCTCTGGTGGGGCCATGGTGGTCGTTCTTGGGTTGCTGTAGCTGCTTGGGGTGATCTGGGGGCTTATGTCGCCATTGTTGGGTCCGGGATGGCTGCCCCGTTCTTAGGTGGAGGTTTCATGCATGCCAGATCCACCACTCCAGCACCTATTAAAACTCGTTTAGAGAGTCAACCCCGCACACAGATCTCTGAGTTAGTGGAGGTTGCTGGTTCAGTGTTTGTGGCTCTCACTATGCTCTCTCTCTTTTTTCTCAGATCTCCTGAGAACTTGGTGATCCATACTGTCCTCTAGAGACGGATGTGAACCTGGTGTATTGGGACAACAATTAAGGAGCACAAATAAATCCATTGCACTCTCTTCTCAGAACACTGTGTATTTGTCACTTTATGTTTGTCCATGTTGTATGTTCACTGCGGTGTGCACAGCCCTCTACGGCGGTAAGCAGGTAATAAAACTAATAAAACATGAATAGGCTAGTCTGCCAAGAGGGCAGGTGACGGTCACAATCACTATAAGAATAAAAAGCATAGAACTCTAACAGTGACTGACGTCGTGTACGTTGTCACTGTTAAGCATGAATGCAGACAAGGTATAAAAATAAAAAAAAATAAAAAAAACTATACAATTGAATATGCAATGTTTTTTTTAACTTAAGTAGTGAACTGATCAACATGGCAATAATAAAGTTCTGATTGTCTTTTTCCAAACAGAAAAACATTTGGCAACAAACTACACCACCAAATAAGTGAAAATAACTTGATGTGTGGGCGGTCCTTCAGAAATCAGTTATTCATCAACTCAAAACTCTCATGTTCTCTCTCTAAATTTAGCCTGTCTAATCTAAATGTCTAGACATCTATTGACTTGCAAATCACTGTTTGCTGCACAGAAATGAATACAATGATGCAGTGAATGATGATTAAAGTTTTAGAAGGTCAGATGTGTGTTTTCAAATCCAAGCCATTTTGCAGAGCATCGGTTCACAGTGAATTAGAGCCTCAGGGGTGTTTAATGCTTCTTCCTTCTGTTTAATACCAGCCTTGCCGATCGTTCATCACTGGAGCAGGTAATCAAATAAACGAGCTTCATGAGGGAAAATAAAATCAGTTAGTGTCAGAGAGCAGAGGAATTTTTGGGGGGGTTGTGATCTGAGAAGAATGAGAATGTGTCAGGGTAACGCGGTGATTAATGTTTAGCTGCATGTTGTCCTACATGAAAACATGACTAAGAGGCTGACTGAGCGTGAAAGATGCTGACGCCAGCGGATGCACACACACACACACACACACACACACACTCAGTCTGGACAGCTATTGACTGACTGTATGAGCTCGTTTGTGATAGGTGCTCATCAGTGACGTGCAGTGAGGTTTGTGGCTGGCGAGGCACTGACTGAGTCAGATTTACAAACGTTTATGTTTCTCATATCAGCTTTCTTTACAAACACATACTTCAGGTTCATGTTTAACAAAGAAAGCAAGAATGTCAACTTCATAGCAGCTGAGAGAGAAAGAGCCTATCTGCTCTGAACTCTGTGTTCTTAATTTGCCATTGCTATGCACATTTAATTTAAGTATATACACTGCACATACTTTGATCTTCATTGTGGACTGTATACAAATATAATGTACTGTACAGCAGTGTGTGCATGTATGGTCTTACCTTTACGTGTAAATAAAGCCCGTATGCCGATCTGCATCTTCCATGGTTGCGGTGAAAAGACTTCCTAGTATTGAACTCGCATATATCTTCTTCATCTTTGTAACTCGCGCATTTCGTGGACAGAACAAATCGACACGGGCTCACGTTCGCCTCTGTCTTGAGTCAGAGCTACTGTCTGCCTCACCTTGTGATGTTTCACTGTGGTTTTATGTCAAACCATTAAGACTAAATGCATCATTATAAAGACTATTAAAAATAAGAACATAAAATAATAGTGTCTACAAACATCACGTTGGTGACATACAGAGAGACAGCGACTTGCACGCGTCAACATCCCGCGTTCAATACAGTGTGTGTGGGAATGCACAATCGCCACACCTCGCATCTTCCGCTTGTATTTTAACAGGAAATATGCAGATTCAGTGATTTTAATTACTAAACAGCGATGTAATTATATTAAATGATTAAAGAAATGTACAGATCAAACAAATTGTACAATAAATAATATTTATTTGATCGTCATTTTGTCATCGCTGCCTCCCCTGAGTGCACGTCACTGGTGTTCACACTGTTCAAGGATCACTGGGTCACAATGCAAAGGAATCATTTTTAACCCCCTCAGTGGCTGATGATGTTTTTCTCTGTATGCTGATGTTTACAAGGAGAAGACCACCATTTTGGAACCATGCCAACAAAACAAAGGAACGTTATCACATCTCCCAATACTGCTAAAACAAAGGCTATGACAGTTGTGTACAGAGTGGTGTTTGTTGTGCTTCAGGGGTGACACAAGTGATAATTTTCATAGTTAATGTCCTACATCTCCTCTTCTGTCGGTCGGTATGGCGGAATTGGTTGGCGTGTTTGGCTGTTAACCGGACGGTTGGTGTTTCAAGCCCACCCAGGGACGTGGATTGTGTAGATAGGTTTTTATAGCACCCACCATTGACCTTATTATAAAATAAGTATTTGAACATTCTTTGTCTTACAAGCACATCCTTCAGAAAGCTTAAACTTAATCACTCTATGCTTGCTTTTTCTCTTGGCCACTAAACAAAGATCAGCATGTTTGCTGCAAGATAATCAGTGACAGTCTCTTTCTTCCATCATTGCAGTCTCTTTGGTGCGATTGGTTTGCGTGTTTGGTTGTTATCCGGAAGGTTGGTGTTTCGAGCCCACCAAGGGACGTGAAAGTTTTTTACTCAAGCAATAAAGTCTGGATCACCAAGTTCTCAGGAGATCTGAGGAAGAAGAGAGAGAGCATAGTGAGAGCCACAAACACTGAACCAGCAACCTCCACTGACTCAGAGATCTGTGGGTCAACTCTCTAAACGAGTTTTGATAGGTGCTGGAGTGGTGGATCTGGCATGCATGAAACCTCCACCTAAGAACGGGGCAGCCATCCCGGACCCAACAATGGCAACATGAGCCCCCAGATCACCCCCAGCAGCCACAGCAACCCGAAAACGACCCCCGGGGCCCCACCAGAGCCACACGCAGAAGAACCAGCCCAGGGCCCGGGGGCGACCTACACCAACACAGCCGACGAAACCAAGGCCAGCGCAGCGGCACGGGGCACAGCGGGCCGGGCCGGCGTCCCAACAGCACCCAACACCACGCCCCCCACAAACGCACCCCCTCGGCTCCCTCGACCCATCACACCAGACCCCCAATCAGTATTTACTTTACCAAAGTCACAGGGAGCCTCAACAGAAAGATGAAAAAGCTACATGCGGCTCCGGAGCCGCAGGTTGCTGGCCCCTGGACTAAAGTTACCACACGACTCCTCAGTAATGTTAAGGCTCGATAAAGAGTTCAATGCTGATGGGATCACTTCTTTGAATTCAGCAATAGCACCATCAGACAGACATCTAGTCAAGGCTGTTCTGTTTGATGGAACGTAGTCCAATAATACAAACGTAAAAGTGATGAACTTGTGGTCTGATACGAAAGGGTTCAGTGGAAATACAATTAATTGATCAATATCAATACCATACGTGAGAACCAGATCCAAGGTGTGATTAAAGCTGCGGGTGGGTTCGTTCACTATCTGGGAGGAGCCAATTGAGTCCAACAATGAGAGGAAGGCAGTAGCAAGGCAGTCGTCACTGACATCTACATGAATGTTAAAATCTCCCACAACAAGAATCTGTTCTGCTTTCAGAACTAAACTTGTTAAACATTCAGAACATTCTGACATGAAATCAGAGTCTGGGCCTGGAGGGCGGTAAACTATAACAATCAGGACTGGCTGGCTTGATTTCCGTGTTGGGAGTGACAGACTAAGAATTTGTGCCATCTTTAAAACCTGAGGAAACCAATCCAGTTGAGGAGGTTCTGTTTTGCTGCCTTTATGAAGACACTGTGGAATTAGTAGTGGACAATATGATTTGTTGTACCTTCAAAAGGATCCAGAAGAATCCACCGTTACTGAAAGGGTGCTTCCACACTGCCACTGTTTGGTTTCCTTTAAACGGACCAGAGTTCCTTTCCTCGGATAATCCGCTCCATTTGTGCCACGCCTCGAGGCGGGCCTGTTCCATTCCCTCACTAACTCTCCCGGTCTTCACAGTCCTCCTGCAATCACTTCACCCCCGTCACCTGTGTTTCTGTCAGCACCTGCAACCCGTCAGCAATCAGCCTGGACACTACTTATGCTCGGCTCAGACACCACACCCCTGCCAGGTTGTCAGTTATGTTACCTGCTCTCCAGCCCTTCAGACCGACCTCCCGTGTATCGAACCTGCCTGCTTCCCGGATTCTGCCTCTTTGCCTGCCCCTGCCTGTCTCTTGTACTTTCCTTGTACCTGCCCCCTCTGAGCTGTCTGCCTGCCTGTCCTACACGCCAATAAAAGCTGTGTTTGCATTTTCACTCGTCTGCCTCGCGTTTGGGTCCTACCCTGCCCTAGGCCGTGACAATTTGGGCTGGTGTGAAAGCGCATCCGAACTCTGGTGAGGATCAAACAAGTCGGCCTGAAAACGTGGGTCTCGGTTCTAGAAAGGGAAGTTGGTTCTCGGGGAATTTGCTCTTATTTATGCGAACTTGAGGATTTTTTGTGTGCCTTAAGCCGTGGGCCTTCTTACGATTTTATTATGTTCGCACCGCGCCGCCATTCCGGAAACGGAATGACGGCGCGTACACACGCTGCGGCCCGAGGCTCCCGGCTTTTCGTGCTTGTTTTTGTATTTTTGTTTATATTTGCGCCTATTCTGAGAATCCAGGCCCTCATCCAGTATGGAAGCGCTGAACTGTGGGAATTGGGGAAAAACCAGGTTGGATTACCGTCTATTTTGGATTTTATCCCTCCCGAGCTCCAGCGAACATCGGAGCCCCCCACTATCACACCGCTGTGGCCGAGGAGGCAATGAAGATACCGTAAACAAAAGCGGGGTAAGCGGGGCGGCGTGCGTTCTAGGCTACGTGCTAACCCACAAAGGCCGGCGCTCCCCAGCATCTTCCTCGCCAACGCCAGGTCGCTCGTCAACAAGATGGACGAAATACGGCTGAGGATCGTCTCAAAGCGGACCGATAGCTGCGTTGCGATCTTCACTGAGACCTGGCTGGACGCCAACATCCCCGACGCAGCGGTGGAGCTAGCGGGCCTCTCGCTGCTCCGCGCCGACCGGACTGCAGCTTCAGGCAAGGCCAAAGGCGGAGGTTTGGCGCTGTACGTTCACAACTCGTGGTGTTCTGCTACGAACGTGATTGGAACATTCTGCTCCCCCGACCTGGAATATCTTGCCGTGAAATGCAGACCGTTTAAACTGGCTAGAGAACTCAGCTCCGCTGTGATCATAGCGGCCTACATACCACCGCGTGCTAATGCTAAGCTAGCATTAGCACACTGGAGGAGCTGTACTGCCTGTGTTTTGAGCACACGGACTGGAAGGTATTCAAAGAGGATGCAGATTTCGAGAAGTACACGTCATCTGTGCTTTCCTATGTTCACTTCTGCACTGATGCTGTCCTTCCCACAAAGACGATCACGGTTTTTCCTAACCAGAAACCGTGGGTGGACAGCACGGTGCGGCTTCTGCTGAGGGCCCGGGATGTAGCCTACAGAGCAGGAGACCGGCTGGCCTATAGCAGGGCAGGAAGTGAGCTAAAAAGAGGCATCAAGCAGGCAAAGCACAGATACAAGCAGCGCATTGAGGAGCACTCTGAGAACAATAACCCACGTGACATGTGGAAAGGCATCAGGGCTGTGACGGACTACAAACGCAGGGACCAGCACGCCAGCCACGACTCCACCCTGCCTGACACCCTGAACAGATTCTTCTCACGCTTCGACTCTCCGAGCAGCAGAAGGTCTGTGGATCTGCCCCAGCCTGAGGTGCAGCATCAGCCGCTCGTCCTGCAGCTGCACCAGGTCTCCTCAGCCCTGAGGAGGATCAACATCAACAAGGCTGCGGGACCAGATGGCGTGTCAGGCCGGACACTGAAGACGTGTGCTGACCAACTGGCAGGGGTTTTCCTGGACATTTTCAACCTGTCCCTGCAGCTGTCCACCGTCCCTGCCTGCCTTAAGTCCTCCATCATTGTGCCGGTACCCAATAAATCATCCATCGCCTGCCTCAACGATTACCGCCCTGTTGCTCTGACTCCCGTCGTGATGAAGTGCTTCGAGAGGATCCTCCTTAAACACATCGAGGACGCCGTCCCTGCTGGCTTGGACAGCCTGCAGTTCGCCTACAGGGGGAACCGCTCCACGGAGGACGCCGTCTCGCTGACACTTCACTCGGCCCTGACTCACCTGGAGCAGCCTAACACCTACGTCAGGATGCTGTTTGTGGACTTCAGTTCAGCTTTTAACACCGTCCCACCGGACATGCTGGCTCTGAAGCTCCACAGCCTGGGACTGTCTCCACCGCTCTGCTCCTGGGTCAGGGACTTCCTCAGCAACCGGCCCCAGGTGGTGAGGATAGGAGACATCACATCCTCCCCTCTGATCCTGAACACTGGGACCCCCCAGGGTTGCGTTCTCAGCGCTGCTCTCTTCACCCTCTTCACCCACGACTGCTCTGCATCCACTCCACAAACATGGTTGTGAAGTTTGCTGACGACACCACCGTGGTGGGTCACATCTCCAACAACGATGAGACCCACTACAGAGAGGAGGTCCAGAACCTGATGCTGTGGTGCTTGAGGAACAGCCTTGTTCTGAACACCAGCAAGACCAAGGAGGTCATAGTGGACTACAGGAGGTCCAGGAAGACTGAACACGCCCCCCTGTGCATACGAGGGGAAGCAGTGGAGCGTGTGGAGAACATTAAATTCCTGGGCATCCACATCTCCTCTGACCTCTCCTGGACACTCAACACCAGACACCTGGTGAAGAAGGCCCAGCAACGGCTCTTCTTCCTCAGGAAGCTGAAGCGGGCTGGACTCTCCTCTGTGCTGCTTGAAGACTTCTACCGGGCCACGATAGAGAGCGTCCTGTGTCTCAGTGCGACCGTGTGGGACGGCAGCTGCACGGCGCAGGACAGGAAGGACCTATCCCGGGTGGTGAGGACAGCTCAGGGGATTGTGGGTCACCGTCTGCCTGATTTGGACTCTGTTTACACCTCCAGAGTCCAGAGGAGGGCCAGACGCATCTCCACAGACCCCACCCACCCGGGCCACAGACTGTTTGTCCCGCTCCCATCAGGGAAGCGGTTCAGGACAATAAGAAGCAGCACAGCGAGGCTCAGGAACAGCTTCTTCCCCCGAGCTGTGAAAGCAGTCGTTCCCTTGTAGCGATCTGGGACACTTTATGCCGGCCCTGTTGCTGCTGCTGCTATTTTGCACTACTGCCTGTGATTCTCATTCTCTCTGTGTGTATATATATTCTCTCTCTGTGTGTATATATATTGTTTCTTAAGAGAGAGAATTTAGTTTATGTTATGATGTGTGCCTTAAGCCGTGGGCCTTCTCACGATTTTATTATGCTCGCATAATGACAATAAAGTATCTTGAATCTTGAATCTTACAAGAGAACCCTGCTCCGTTCCGTAAGCAGTGTGAAAGCTCGCCGGAGCAAAGGCAGGATCAGCTGTCCGTAGTGACGCTACGCGGTGTGTCTCCGGTAGAGGAAGTACAGCGAGTACTCCAAGCTGCTCTGCAGGGGAAGCTCAGTTACCAGAAAAACTAAAGTGGTGAAATATGTACCGCTGTGTGTAGATTTTATTAACTAAATAAGTGTTATAATACTTTCATCTTTTGTTCAGAACCAGCTACTTATCACCGGTAAATGACACGACTTATCCCCACGGCGCTTTAACAGTCATGCTGAGCGTCGAAACTGGACAGTCATTGGATAAATGCTGGGCTTTGTCCTGCCCATCAGCATCACTGGGGCATGATGATTGGCGCAAATCAGCAATCTTGAAGCATAAAATACCCGAACATTTTACAAGTTTTTCACTCCGTTGCTCTGAACTGAGCCGGAGACTTTACGGATCCCCAGACTCTTTGTGTTTGTTAGAAACGACTAGCGTTGTGTAACATTTATGATGTAGACCAGAACTAAATGAGCTTCACTCCTTGAATGAGCAGCAGCCGCCGCTGGCGCACTCCAAACCAAAACAAACATGGGAGAGGGCGGGACTTCCCCTTCTACATTTGTCCAATCAACTGGTGCCCCATTTAGCCACGTAAAGGTGCTCAGAAAGTTTGCTTCGTGAATAAATCACAGTGTGAAAACGACCTTACACAGTACATATATATAGCTAATAATATCGTTTTTTTTAATGTATTTATACTCAGTGTGAAACCTGGGGCTGTTTCGACAAACACAAAATGGATATCCTGGCAGTAATGGTAGAAAGACGCACACACGGCTCTTCCTCAGTCTCTCTGTTTTTAGTTTTTAACATTCGATTTGAAATATAGTGGAGTTTTTCTGTGAGCGGAGCACGGATTGAAACTTCAAATATCGCAACGATTATGCTCATTTAATCGTGGGAGGCCAAAATCGTGATCGCAATTAATATTCGATTAATTGTGCAGCCATAACAGACACGTAGGGCTGTCACCTGCAAAGTGTAAAAAGCAGCTGTAGATGCGACCATTGTCGATTGAACGGACGGACAGATGGACGGACGGGTGGACGGACGGGTGGATGGATGGATATACAGTAATATGTAAAGAAGTGTATACCTAAAAAACCAGTTGTATTAAAATATCTACAATGCAATGTTAAAGAAAGCAAAAACAATTTCCTCCCCTCTTTCCAGCCCTCCCATCAAGTTTCTTTCATTCATTCATATGTCAGGTAGTCAAAGAATTAACTAGCAGATGCTGGTGAAAATACTAATTGAATACAATCTGAGCTATATTCTTAAATAGGTTGAAACTATTGGATTCTTATCGTAGCACCTTCACTGAGTTCCATTAAATATCCTTTTGCTCTGCATTGTCTGAAACAGTTTCATCGCTGTGTCTCTCTGTCGTGCATTGGACAGTCCTCGTTGCGGTGTGAGTCCATTGTGTGCTGTTGTTGAACATGTTTCCTGTGTGCTGTTGTAGAACATGTTTCCTGTGTGGTGTTGTTGAACATGTTTCCTGTGTGCTGTTGTTGAACAAGTTTCCTGTGTGCTGTTGTAGAACATGTTTCCTGTGTGCTGTTGTAGAACATGTTTCCTGTGTGGTGTTGTTGAACATGTTTCCTGTGTGCTGTTGTTGAACAAGTTTCCTGTGTGCTGTTGTAGAACATGTTTCCTGTGTGCTGTTGTAGAACATGTTTCCTGTGTGGTGTTGTTGAACATGTTTCCTGTGTGCTGTTGTTGAACAAGTTTCCTGTGTGCTGTTGTAGAACATGTTTCCTGTGTGCTGTTGTAGAACATGTTTCCTGTGTGCTGTTGTAGAACATGTTTCCTGTGTGCTGTTGTAGAACATGTTTTCTGTGTGCTGTTGTAGAACATGTTTCCTGTGTGCTGTTGTTGAACATGTTTCCTGTGTGCTGTTGTAGAACATGTTTCCTGTGTGGTGTTGTTGAACATGTTTCCTGTGTGCTGTTGTTGAACAAGTTTCCTGTGTGCTGTTGTAGAACATGTTTCCTGTGTGCTGTTGTAGAACATGTTTCCTGTGTGCTGTTGTAGAACATGTTTCCTGTGTGGTGTTGTTGAACATGTTTCCTGTGTGCTGTTGTTGAACAAGTTTCCTGTGTGCTGTTGTAGAACATGTTTCCTGTGTGCTGTTGTAGAACATGTTTCCTGTGTGCTGTTGTAGAACATGTTTCCTGTGTGCTGTTGTAGAACATGTTTCCTGTGTGCTGTTGTAGAACATGTTTCCTGTGTGCTGTTGTAGAACATGTTTCCTGTGTGCTGTTGTAGAACATGTTTCCTGTGTGCTGTTGTTGAACATGTTTCCTGTGTGCTGTTGTAGAACATGTTTCCTGTATGCTGTTGTAGAACATGTTTCCTGTGTGCTGTTGTAGAACATGTTTCCTGTGTGCTGTTGTAGAACATGTTTCCTGTGTTCTGTTGTAGAACATGTTTCCTGTGTGCTGTTGTAGAACATGTTTCCTGTGTGCTGTTGTAGAACATGTTTCCTGTGTGGTGTTGTAGAACATGTTTCCTGTGTGGTGTTGTAGAACATGTTTCCTGTGTGCTGTTGTTGAACAAGTTTCCTGTGTGCTGTTGTAGAACATGTTTCCTGTGTGCTGTTGTAGAACATGTTTCCTGTGTGCTGTTGTAGAACATGTTTCCTGTGTGCTGTTGTAGAACATGTTTCCTGTGTGCTGTTGTTGAACAAGTTTCCTGTGTGCTGTTGTAGAACATGTTTCCTGTGTGCTGTTGTAGAACATGTTTCCTGTGTGCTGTTGTAGAACATGTTTCCTGTGTGCTGTTGTAGAACATGTTTCCTGTGTGCTGTTGTTGAACAGGTTTCCTGTGTGCTGTTGTAGAACATGTTTCCTGTGTGCTGTTGTAGAACATGTTTCCTGTGTGCTGTTGTAGAACATGTTTCCTGTGTGCTGTTGTAGAACATGTTTCCTGTGTGCTGTTGTAGAACATGTTTCCTGTGTGCTGTTATAGAACATGTTTCCTGTGTGCTGTTGTAGAACATGTTTCCTGTGTGCTGTTATAGAACATGTTTCCTGTGTGCTGTTGTAGAACATGTTTCCTGTGTGCTGTTGTAGAACATGTTTCCTGTGTGCTGTTGTTGAACATGTTTCCTGTGTGCTGTTGTAGAACATGTTTCCTGTGTGCTGTTGTAGAACATGTTTCCTGTGTGGTGTTGTTGAACATGTTTCCTGTGTGCTGTTGTTGAACAAGTTTCCTGTGTGCTGTTGTAGAACATGTTTCCTGTGTGCTGTTGTAGAACATGTTTCCTGTGTGCTGTTGTAGAACATGTTTCCTGTGTGCTGTTGTAGAACATGTTTCCTGTGTGCTGTTGTAGAACATGTTTCCTGTGTGCTGTTGTAGAACATGTTTCCTGTGTGCTGTTGTAGAACATGTTTCCAGTGTGCTGTTATAGAACATGTTTCCTGTGTGCTGTTGTAGAACATGTTTCCTGTGTGCTGTTATAGAACATGTTTCCTGTGTTCTGTTGTACAACATGTTTCCTGTGTGCTGTTGTAGAACATGTTTCCTGTGTGCTGTTGTAGAACATGTTTCCTGTGTGCTGTTGTAGAACATGTTTCCTGTGTTCTGTTGTATAACATGTTTCCTGTGTGCTGTTGTATAACATGTTTCCTGTGTGCTGTTGTAGAACATGTTTCCTGTGTGCTGTTGTAGAACATGTTTCCTGTGTGCTGTTGTAGAACATGTTTCCTGTGTGCTGTTGTAGAACATGTTTCCTGTGTGCTGTTGTAGAACATGTTTCCTGTGTGCTGTTGTAGAACATGTTTCCTGTGTGCTGTTGTAGAACATGTTTCCTGTGTGCTGTTGTAGAACATGTTTCCTGTGTGCTGTTGTAGAACATGTTTCCTGTGTGCTGTTGTAGAACATGTTTCCTGTGTGCTGTTGTAGAACATGTTTCCTGTGTGCTGTTGTAGAACATGTTTCCTGTGTGCTGTTGTAGAACATGTTTCCTGTGTGCTGTTGTCGAACATGTTTCCTGTGTGCTGTTGTCGAACATGTTTCCTGTGTGCTGTTGTCGAACATGTTTCCTGTGTGCTGTTGTAGAACATGTTTCCTGTGTGTTGTTATAGAACATGTTTCCTGTGTGCTGTAGTAGAACATGTTTCCTGTGTTCTGTTGTACAACATGTTTCCTGTGTGCTGTTGTAGAACATGTTTCCTGTGTGCTGTTGTAGAACATGTTTCCTGTGTGCTGTTGTAGAACATGTTTCCTGTGTTCTGTTGTATAACATGTTTCCTGTGTGCTGTTGTATAACATGTTTCCTGTGTGCTGTTGTAGAACATGTTTCCTGTGTGCTGTTGTAGAACATGTTTCCTGTGTGCTGTTGTAGAACATGTTTCCTGTGTGCTGTTGTAGAACATGTTTCCTGTGTGCTGTTGTAGAACATGTTTCCTGTGTGCTGTTGTAGAACATGTTTCCTGTGTGCTGTTGTAGAACATGTTTCCAGTGTGCTGTTATAGAACATGTTTCCTGTGTGCTGTTGTAGAACATGTTTCCTGTGTGCTGTTATAGAACATGTTTCCTGTGTGCTGTTGTAGAACATGTTTCCTGTGTGCTGTTGTAGAACATGTTTCCTGTGTGCTGTTGTTGAACATGTTTCCTGTGTGCTGTTGTTGAACATGTTTCCTGTGTGTTGTTATAGAACATGTTTCCTGTGTGCTGTAGTAGAACATGTTTCCTGTGTTCTGTTGTACAACATGTTTCCTGTGTGCTGTTGTAGAACATGTTTCCTGTGTGCTGTTGTAGAACATGTTTCCTGTGTGCTGTTGTAGAACATGTTTCCTGTGTTCTGTTGTATAACATGTTTCCTGTGTGCTGTTGTATAACATGTTTCCTGTGTGCTGTTGTAGAACATGTTTCCTGTGTGCTGTTGTAGAACATGTTTCCTGTGTGCTGTTGTAGAACATGTTTCCTGTGTGCTGTTGTAGAACATGTTTCCTGTGTGCTGTTGTAGAACATGTTTCCTGTGTGCTGTTGTAGAACATGTTTCCTGTGTGCTGTTGTAGAACATGTTTCCTGTGTGCTGTTGTAGAACATGTTTCCTGTGTGCTGTTGTAGAACATGTTTCCTGTGTGCTGTTGTAGAACATGTTTCCTGTGTGCTGTTGTAGAACATGTTTCCTGTGTGCTGTTGTAGAACATGTTTCCTGTGTGCTGTTGTAGAACATGTTTCCTGTGTGCTGTTGTCGAACATGTTTCCTGTGTGCTGTTGTCGAACATGTTTCCTGTGTGCTGTTGTCGAACATGTTTCCTGTGTGCTGTTGTAGAACATGTTTCCTGTGTGCTGTTGTAGAACATGTTTCCTGTGTGCTGTTATAGAACATGTTTCCTGTGTGCTGTTATAGAACATGTTTCCTGTGTGCTGTTGTAGAACATGTTTCCTGTGTGCTGTTATAGAACATGTTTCCTGTGTGCTGTTGTAGAACATGTTTCCTGTGTGCTGTTATAGAACATGTTTCCTGTGTGCTGTTATAGAACATGTTTCCTGTGTTCTGTTGTAGAACATGTTTCCTGTGTGCTGTTGTAGAACATGTTTCCTGTGTGCTGTTGTAGAACATGTTTCCTGTGTGCTGTTGTAGAACATGTTTCCTGTGTGCTGTTGTAGAACATGTTTCCTGTGTGCTGTTGTAGAACATGTTTCCTGTGTGCTGTTGTAGAACATGTTTCCTGTGTGCTGTTGTAGAACATGTTTCCTGTGTGCTGTTGTAGAACATGTTTCCTGTGTTCTGTTGTAGAACATGTTTCCTGTGTGCTGTTGTAGAACATGTTTCCTGTGTTCTGTTGTATAACATGTTTCCTGTGTTCTGTTGTAGAACATGTTTCCTGTGTGCTGTTGTAGAACATGTTTCCTGTGTGCTGTTATAGAACATGTTTCCTGTGTGCTGTTGTAGAACATGTTTCCTGTGTGCTGTTGTAGAACATGTTTCCTGTATGCTGTTGTAGAACATGTTTCCTGTGTGCTGTTGTAGAACATGTTTCCTGTGTTCTGTTGTAGAACATGTTTCCTGTGTGCTGTAGTAGAACATGTTTCCTGTGTGCTGTTATAGAACATGTTTCCTGTGTTCTGTTGTAGAACATGTTTCCTGTGTGCTGTTGTAGAACATGTTTCCTGTGTGCTGTTGTAGAACATGTTTCCTGTGTGCTGTTGTTGAACATGTTTCCTGTGTGCTGTTGTAGAACATGTTTCCTGTGTGCTGTTGTAGAACATGTTTCCTGTGTGCTGTTGTAGAACATGTTTCCTGTGTGCTGTTGTTGAACATGTTTCCTGTGTGCTGTTGTAGAACATGTTTCCTGTGTGCTGTTGTAGAACATGTTTCCTGTGTGCTGTTGTTGAACATGTTTCCTGTGTGCTGTTGTAGAACATGTTTCCTGTGTGCTGTTGTAGAACATGTTTCCTGTGTGCTGTTGTAGAACATGTTTCCTGTGTGCTGTTGTAGAACATGTTTCCTGTGTGCTGTTGTAGAACATGTTTCCTGTGTGCTGTTGTTGAACATGTTTCCTGTGTTCTGTTGTAGAACATGTTTCCTGTGTGCTGTTGTAGAACATGTTTCCTGTGTGCTGTTGTAGAACATGTTTCCTGTGTGCTGTTGTTGAACATGTTTCCTGTGTGCTGTTGTAGAACATGTTTCCTGTGTGCTGTTGTAGAACATGTTTCCTGTGTGCTGTTGTAGAACATGTTTCCTGTGTGCTGTTGTTGAACATGTTTCCTGTGTGCTGTTGTAGAACATGTTTCCTGTGTGCTGTTGTAGAACATGTTTCCTGTGTGCTGTTGTTGAACATGTTTCCTGTGTGCTGTTGTAGAACATGTTTCCTGTGTGCTGTTGTAGAACATGTTTCCTGTGTGCTGTTGTAGAACATGTTTCCTGTGTGCTGTTGTAGAACATGTTTCCTGTGTGCTGTTGTAGAACATGTTTCCTGTGTGCTGTTGTAGAACATGTTTCCTGTGTGCTGTTGTAGAACATGTTTCCTGTGTGCTGTTGTAGAACATGTTTCCTGTGTGCTGTTGTTGAACATGTTTCCTGTGTGCTGTTGTAGAACATGTTTCCTGTGTGCTGTTGTAGAACATGTTTCCTGTGTGCTGTTGTAGAACATGTTTCCTGTGTGCTGTTGTAGAACATGTTTCCTGTGTGCTGTTATAGAACATGTTTCCTGTGTGCTGTTGTAGAACATGTTTCCTGTGTGCTGTTGTAGAACATGTTTCCTGTGTGCTGTTATAGAACATGTTTCCTGTGTGCTGTTATAGAACATGTTTCCTGTGTGCTGTTATAGAACATGTTTCCTGTGTGCTGTTGTAGAACATGTTTCCTGTGTGCTGTTGTAGAACATGTTTCCTGTGTGCTGTTATAGAACATGTTTCCTGTGTGCTGTTGTAGAACATGTTTCCTGTGTGCTGTTGTAGAACATGTTTCCTGTGTGCTGTTATAGAACATGTTTCCTGTGTGCTGTTATAGAACATGTTTCCTGTGTGCTGTTGTAGAACATGTTTCCTGTGTGCTGTTGTAGAACATGTTTCCTGTGTGCTGTAGTAGAACATGTTTCCTGTGTGCTGTTATAGAACATGTTTCCTGTGTGCTGTTGTAGAACATGTTTCCTGTGTTCTGTTGTAGAACATGTTTCCTGTGTGCTGTTGTAGAACATGTTTCCTGTGTGCTGTTGTAGAACATGTTTCCTGTGTGCTGTTGTAGAACATGTTTCCTGTGTGCTGTTATAGAACATGTTTCCTGTGTGCTGTTGTAGAACATGTTTCCTGTGTGCTGTTATAGAACATGTTTCCTGTGTGCTGTTGTAGAACATGTTTCCTGTGTTCTGTTGTAGAACATGTTTCCTGTGTGCTGTTGTAGAACATGTTTCCTGTGTGCTGTTGTAGAACATGTTTCCTGTGTGCTGTATCAGCCCAAAGGCTCCATGCTTGGATCTAATCCCTTAAACACTGTCTGCGTGTCGGAGAGCAGACGGAGGGAGGCTCTCCTGCACGCCACGATAATAGCAGAGCACTGGAGTGGAGCGGTTTATGCACGCACACACACACACACACAAACACAAGCAGCCTGTCAAACTCTGCATGTGGCAATTATCTCTCTTCTCAGCAGCTTGTGGCATCTCCCCAAGTCCTCTTCTCCTCCTCCTTCCCTTGTCTCCTCTGCTTCCCTCTTCGAGCCACCTTCTGTCTCCAATCTCTAAATCTTTCGTTCAGCCTTCTGTGGCTCTGCCCTCGTCTTCCTTTCCTGCTTTTTCATACTTGAGATAGCTACATAGCACTCCTCCCAAGACCGCCGACATTTCCAGTCTAAGCCAGCTTGTTGTATTCGTGCGCTATGTAAAAGATGACATGGTAAAGGAAGATTCTTTATTTTGTAAGCTTCTTACAACAACTAACAATGTGAATATGATTTCTTCAGAGACAAGGGTCTTTCGTGGGATATGGTTTTTGCCATTTGTTTGGAAGGATCTCCCTCCATGTTGGGACGACACTCTGGTTCTGGTTCTGGTGAAAGCCGATGCACAACACGTCATTGTTGCGCACCGTTGTGAGCAACAAAAACCTTGCAGAAGTGTTAAAGATTGTGTGAAACAGTGCATCTTCAAAGAGCCGTGTAATGACATGTGCTCTGACTTCGAGGTACTTCTGTACCACGCTAACATTCCGTGGTTGTCCCGGGGAAAGGTGCTGAATCATGTTTTTGCCGTGCGTGTGGAATTGGCCCTGTTTTTGCGAGAGCACAAACATTGTCGTGCAGATTGCTTCGACAACCCTGAGTTCATTCTCATTTTGCCGTACTCGGCCGACATCTTCGATGGTCTCAATCATCTTAACCAACAGATGCAGGGGCGGAGTCAGCATCATCAAAGCAGAAGAAAATCTGAAGGCTTTTCAAAAGAAACTGCTGTCATGGAAATGACGGACAGAGAATGATAACTTCGCAAACTTTCCCCTGCTGGATGACTGTGAGAAAGATCAAAGACGTGCCTGGAATCTGAGACATTTCTGTACTGCAACTCTCAATAATGAGAACCTCGACGAAATCATTGAACTTCAGCAGCGCCAGGTTCAACGGCGGCTCTTCAGAACGACACTCTCAACATGTCGGTGTCAACAAATAGTACAGTACCCTCATATTGGTAAAATCACTTGAAGTACTCGTACCGTTTGTTACAACATATCTTTGTGAGCAATCCTTTTCAAGGATGATAGACATAGAAACTATTAGAAGGAACAAACCATTTCTGAACTTGTCTATGAAAGGCAACATGAAGCATGGTTCATTTTTTGCAATAACATACATGTGTATGTGTGAGTGTTTTGAAATTAAAAGATGGCCGTTTTATTTTTCCAACAGTGAATTCATATATGTAACTTGCAGGGTTCGGTATCTCCAATAAGGTTAAGGACCACTGCTCTAAACAGTGAGAGAAAGATCGATTCCAAACACAGAGAGAGAGAGAGAGAGAGAGAGAGAGAGAGAGAGACGGCTGATAAATGAGTTCTATCAGCTCCATACCTCCCTGCTAATCAATTAATGTGTAAGCGTATCCCCGGTTTCCTGCCTCATACACACACTTCTCACTTTCTGTCAAACACACACATGCACACACACTCCTATGTCGGCTCAACAGCAGATGATTATTGCTATTTGACAAATCAATTACGGTACAGGCATTAGGCATGAATACAAGTAGAAACACATACAGCTCGACATGCACCGGTTAGAGACGACATCCACACACAGACCGACGTGCCCGCTAGTTATGCTAACAGATTGTAGCTTCCTACATAACCCGCTGTGCTCATCACCAGCAGCCACAGCAGCAGCAACCGTTCCAGGATTTACTCATGTTCGCCGCCACTGCCAGAACAAAGCCAATTATCGGCCACATGCAACCTCCTCTTATTGCTGGTTCACCATGAGCTGCCTGCTAACCTTTAATCACAGTGAGCATTAGAAATGGATGCTCCAACTGGCTGCATTTATTCTTAGTATGGAATGTAAAAAGTGAAATAGTAATACTAACACCAAAATTGAACCTTATATATGGATGATCCAGTTTTAAGGACAACGACAGACAAACCTCATGAGAATCTACGACAGTCATTGCATAACAGCTGGTTGTGTTACTCAGGAAGGAATAGACAAAACCTTTGTTAGGGATGCGTTTCAACTGTTTCTTTATTCACTTTGTGATCTGGTGAGTATTTGTGGCAGCATGTGACAAGTCATAGCTGTAACAGTCAGGCTTATTGATTATTTTAGATCTTTGAACACAATAATTGGGCTCCATGGAGCAAGAAGATATTGTGAGCTTGAAAGTACACCCAACACCCGCATTAATTAAATTTTGGGTTGGGTTTTTCATGGTATTTGAAAAGTACAGAGAATTTCTTTTCAATTGACTGTATTTGTATCAGTCATACAGCTGGATGTATGTAAAATGTAAAGCCAGGGGTACAAACTTTATATACATTTCCAGTATCTCAGTTTGACATTGGGTGAAAGAAAAATCAAAGTACACACCTAGAATATATTGATTTAAGTCAAAAGGGAATACTCCAAGGACAGATCCTTCATTCAGTGAAGACACGGTTCAGTCTTACAAGCAGGTGATTTTGTGTCTTCAGTGCTTCTAATTCATAGTAAATGAAGTGGGAATAAGGGGAGACTGAAAAATACATCCAGGAACATAAAACCAGCATCTCTTTTTAAACACATGCAAAACCATGAAATGATTCATCAAATCAAGTCAGAAAACATCCTGATGTGAAAAGCTGCTCTATGATGTCACTCAGAGTTCAGACGATATTTTTGATGCTTGGCTGGACGCAGAAACGTCAAAATGATGTAATTAAAAGTCAGTGTTAAAAGTGCCATCAGAGATCAAAGTACTTCAGTAATTTGATTACTGCGTCTCAGCAGCGCTGCTACACTGGAACTCGGCACGCTTCTCACAAGTGCCTGGAAGTTTTCATCTCCTGAAATGTGTAAGAAGCATCCAGCTTCTTATCGTCCTGCTGAGCGTCTTCCTAACAGGCGACGAGCGCGCCGCTGCTGAAGCATTTCTATTTTGGTGTTTCATTTAATTTCTTAGTGGATAGACAGATTGTAATTTGGTGGTTTGTCTTTGGAAACGTGTTTGGCTAAATTCGTTTAACAGATAGAGGATTAATTACCAAATCAGGGAGCGGCTGCTGCCGGGCGTGTGTGTGTGTGTGTGTGTGTGTGTGTGTGTGACAACAGATCTGTGTGTCATGTGTGTGTTATGAAGTGTTTAATCATGCGTAGGAGTTTGTGAATTTTGCTCTGACCAGCTTTATTTCTACGCAGTCTAAACAGATCAATGCTGATTGTCAGATGTCTTTGTCATATACACGATCAGAGGTAAGTTGTAGGTCCACGTGTGTGTATTGGTGTGTACCTGTAGTGACGCGTGTCTCTCAGGGCACGGTTGCTGGGGATGCGTTCGCTCTCTCTCTGGTTGAAGGCGTACAGGGTGTACGGGTCGTCGCCTGGCTTCCAGCGTCGAGTGATCAGGTAACTCCGTTCATCAAACCCGTCCAGCATGTCCTCCCACTCTGCATCTGAGATCTGTCAGTCATTGAAATAATATCAGTCAATAAGTGTGAAAACGAAAAACAATCATCATCAAATATGGCAAAATAGAGAAGAATTGTGATCAATAGTTCAGATTTAGCTTATTTTGACCAATGAAGAATCGAGAAACTGACAGGATTCAGTTTTACAGAGAAAAGCTGTTCCTGATCTTCCGAAGCTGCATCCAGTGGGTGGATCTACTTTTTTAAAGAACACCCACAAAAACAAAAACATGGCCAGTGTTTCATGTGTCATTGACACACTGTAATTACCACTGTCACCTCACAGCAAGAAGGTTGTGGGTTTGAATCCCAGCCCGAGAACGTTCCGTGTTAAGCATTTACGCGTTTTCTCCACGCTTGCCGGCTGCTCTAGTTTCCTCCCACAGTGGCGCTAAATTTCCTCATACGTGTAAATGTGAGCATTTACCAAATATGTGATGAGCTGGCGACCTGTCCAGGTGTCCCCCTCTTTCATCCAGTATCAGCCTACTGCCACTTGCTAACATAATGCTAATGCTGTCATGATGCTCAGAGTTAAAGAGATTAACTTGCAGGATTTGTTTGAATTCTTAAAATAACTAATCAGGAGGCGTCGTGTTCCATTTACCAATGTCCTACTTCCAAGGTTTCAATCTAACTTAAACCTCGGATGCAGTGGTGGCTGCTGGTCTTCCATTTTTCTAATATTACAATTCATTTTCAAGAAAATGTTCTGGGATCCTGTCATACCAACTAAGTACTTTTCCAGGGATGTCCTCTGAATGGCTAGCAGAGCAAGGCTGCTTAAACGGCCTTGGCCCATTAAAGTGATACCTGACTGTTTTGACAGATCGGTCTAAAAACACAAGAATGTACTTCTACTGCAGCTGTGTCGAACCTGTCCGGTGGATGGTCGAGACGCTGCAGGTTTTCCTTCCAGCTGGTTACTAAAGCAGGTGATTCTAATTATCAACACCTCCTCCAATTTGAGAGAAGGAACTCATTAGTGAGATCAGCTGCTGAAGAGAAGGTTGGAAAGAAAACCTGGAGTGTCTCGGTCCTCCATGGAACAGGTCCGCCACCCCTGCTCTACTACGTAAATACATAAACAAAAATATATAATTATTCCTTATAAGATATAAAATCTACTATGTTTGGGGGTCGCCAATGTTGTTTACGTCGCAGCGTCATATGGCGCTCAGGATCAGCACCGGACAGCTCCACAGGTAGCCGGCTACATACGTCCCTGGATTGAGTAACTCTTAGAAGCGCAAACTTTCCAAATTTGAAAAACGAAGAGGAAGGTGCTCCACGAGATTATCAAGGATGACCAGGTCCAGATTTCTGTAGGGATCCTGGGATTGGGAGAGACAGCGCTTTCTCGTGGACTCGTCTCATGAGTCGGATGAGAGACTTGCTGCGTTGGTAAGAAACCGTCTTCCCTTTGACAAAAGCAAGAAGAGACTCAATGTTTTTCTTGCATTACAGAACGTCCACGGACCTCTGCTGGACAACATCGAAGACCGCATCAGTGCCAGCGAAGAATTGTTCATTTGTACAACATGAACACAAGATTCAAGATTCTTTATTGTCATTATGCTAACATAACAAGATTACGTGAGGGCCGATGGCTTAAGGCACACAGAACATCACAAAGTCAAAATCCTACAATTTAATTACAAAACCTTTGTCACAATCCAATGTGTCATCATCCCTTGTCTTACCTGCAACAATGATATCAACAGTTTGCAGTGACAGTTGTTTGCCACAATGCTCACTATTCAGGATGCAAAATTCCATCGAGTAGAACTAAAAGGTAATCTGCACCAGGTTAAGTGCGTGTGCTTAGCAATGCACAAACATTGCACATGGCTTGCAGACCATTGAGGGCTGAAGCCATGGCAGTAGCCCCACCGTATATGGCTCTGCCACCGGTTTATCCCTAAACTTGTTGCCCTACATGTTTTCATTTAATACTTCAAACCCAGACTTTTTCTTTCAACCAAAATTCTTTGGTCAAGTTAGGGGGTACTTGAATGAAAGAAATTGTCCACAGAGGGTACATCAGAAAATATGCCCCCCCCCCATCCCTCCACCAGATTTTGGTTTGTTGCCTCAGGGCAACAAGAAGCTACAAGGGTTTTCTATATTATTTAATAAGTGGAATGAGGAACAAACAAGCAATAAATACACTAGAAGAAGCTCATGGACTATGAACGTGCTTTCAGATGTAGACAGGGCAGATCGGGTTGAGGTGTTTCTTTGTTTCTAAGGCCCAGTTTACGATGCACAAAAAGAAGGAACGTTGAAGTGATAGCTATACTGTACAAACTAAGAGTTAGTTTTGTGTATCTACAGACCTGTCACGGCCGTGCCGCTCTCCACACCCACTTCCCCGCCTCCACAGGTCCGCTCTGCAATCAGCTGTGCTCCCGTCACCAGCTGCAACGCATCACCAATCAGCCCTGGCATTACATAAGCCCGGCCCAGACAACACAACCCCGCCAGGTTGTAGTGTCGTGTTTGTCCTCTTTCCAGCACCCTCCCAGCGCCTGCCTCCCCGTGTACCGACCTTGCCTGTCCCCGGAACCCCGTCTGCTCGCCTCCCGCCTCTGACCTGTCTGCCTGCCCTGCCTGATCACCTGGTGTTTGACCCTCGCCTGCCCCTTGGACCTGTCTCTGTGCCCGCCCCTAACCTGCTCTGTCTGCTGCTCTGGACTGACTCCCTGGTATCGAACATTAAACCTGTTTTTGGACTCCTGCTCAAACCGCCTCGCATTTGGGTTCTTACCTGCCTTAGGCCCTCACAAGACCAGCCAGTGGTAACCTCTTGATAATGTCTCAAATGTTTTGCACACAATTTCCAATGAAGGGAGAAACTGCTGCATTATGGGTGACTTTGTGGGGCACATCTGTCAACTAAGGAATTTAATGACACCATGTACTTGTCTAGTTTCGATCCTATGATTACTGTACCCACCAGAGTATCCAATACGTTAGCAATCCAGATGCCTTGTCTATATAGACATGGCTGACCATTACCCGATATTTATATTATAACTATTATAATTAACCAAACTTATTTGTGGGTTGCCACTTGTTAAGCCCCTTGAGGGTTTTGGGTAACCATCCATCGCAATGGTTTAAGAACTGTAAATGTGTGTGTCTCTGTCTTCTTATGTGAAAATGACATTTAATGTCTCAGAAAGTGAGATCAGTCATGAGCTGTGCTCTGAGGATGACTGGATGTGAGACTGATTCATAAATGTCACATCCTGAGTCGTGGATGGCAGCCAGTGATGATCCACTAATGATGAGTTGAGTGTGTGTGCAGTGTGCACATATCCGTGGTTTCAGTCTCGGTGGCAATGGTCCTTTAAATAGTACCAGGAGAGCATTTAGAGGTAATTTTACTTCAGAGGGGTTTTAACTTTCTCCTCGCTGGTCTTTAAGAAGATGAATGTTGAATGTCATCCTCTCTCTTTCTCTTCTTGTTTTTACGCTTTGCCTCTCAGCCGCTTCTGTTGTACATTGTTTTTATTTAAAGAAGTCAATCATATTATAGATTACAGATTTGACTGGAATAAATGGACGTTACAGAAGTCATCATGTACACCACAGGTAAAGTGAAAAGCCTGAAAGCATAAGACGTTTACAGTTTAAGCCCTTTAACTCAAACACAGCTTGGAACCATACTCGTTGTTCCAACAGTTTATTGTGCAAATTAATTACAAAACACAGACTTTGTCCGACCAACAAGTTGTTGTTGTTTTTATTTCAAAAGCTCGTTATGACTCCTTAATTATTTTCAGATGAAAGAATGGAAAATTATATGATGCCGTTTAGGGGCGGCGCAGTGCTGCAGTGGTTAGAGCGGATGCCTCGCAGCAAGAACTTTCTGGGTTCAATGCCTTTCTGGTCGGATGATTTCCCCGCGTCTATGTGGGTTCTGTCCACGTACTCCGGCTTCCTCCCACCTCCAAAAACATGCAGGTTAGGTGAATTAGTCATCGAATTTACATCTCATCCAATGAGTGCGTGAGTGTGTGTGTGTTTGTTTGTCCTTTGTGTGCCCCCGCGAGCTGAGGTGTACCCCACCTTTGTCCAAACGCGGGTAACAGGGCGGGGACAGAGGGGGCGTGTCTGTGGCAGGGCCGCTTCTCTGCTTCCTGCTTAATTTGCAAGTCCTTCATCATTGTCTTCTTGAGTTCACCTGATTGTTCTGCTCTGTCCTCCTTTAAAGTCATTCATGCTCAGACTAATATTTACACGTCTGTACTCTGAACATTTGTGCATGACTTCAAAGCGATGACACGGAGACAAAATGCACAACTGGGATTCAGTTTCAGGAATTGTTTCAGCTCCGTTTCTGGTGTCTGTTTTTATTCTATTTACGCTAAACACACAAACCTGACACGTTCACACTTCACCAGCATTGCTGAACAAAATCTGCCAATTGCCTGAAGCAGGCACATTTATCCTTCTAAATAAATAGAAGCAAAGCAGAAACTCAAATGAATACAATGTGAATTTGCTGTTAGAGCTCAAACGTAGACCAGCAGAAGAATGAGACCAGGGTTACACAGGGAGCCTCGGTCCTTCATGTTCACAGCAGCAAACAATCCGCCTTCCAGCATGACAAAAACACAACCAACTGTCAAAAGAGAGATCTGCAGAAAATACTAATGTTATAAAAGAAGATGTCACAGCCTGTGCCGCTCTCCACGCCCACTTCCCCGCCTCCACAGGTCCGCCCTGCCATCAGCTGATTCCTGTCACCTGTGCTCCCGTCACCAGCTGCAGCGCATCCCTCATCAGCCCTGACGTTACATAAGCCCCGCCCAGACGACACGCCGTCGCCAAAATGTTATCAAACATTAATGCAGCACATAAATCTTCCTCAGCTCCAAACAGCTGGTGGAGAAAAACAGTCAGAGCTCTACTGTGTGTGTGTGTGTGTGTGTGTGTGTTGTTTGACTGATGGTGGGAGTTTGTGTGTGCATCCTTTACGTGTGTGTGTGTGTGCTTGTGTGAATGTATGTATGTGTATCAGGCAGAGAGAGGATGCTTCCCTTTGTTTGAAGGGGGATATAAAGAACATAGATAATCATTCCAAGTCCCTTCTGCCCACAATAAACACAACACAAACCCGGGAGGCCATGTTTCACCTCAACGCCACACACAGCAGGAGACAGTGGAGATGAATGGACACACACACACACACACACACACACACACACAGGGCCACAGAGCTGGTGGCTGGAACAGAGCAGCATTTATTATGCAGCAGTTTTAGAAGCGAGATGCAGGAAACGGCACGCGTCTTCCTCTCTTGTTCTCCCCTTCCCGCTTCCTCTCTCATTATTCAGCCGTGAGACTTGCTGATGCGACACATTGTCTAAATGGGGCCATTAGAGGGCTGGGTGTCGAGCGCTCTGTATGTTCGCCTGTGTTGCCAGCGCTTCCCCTGGTGGATGTAGCAGCAAAGCATGAAGAACAAGAAGGAGGGAGTGCGAGGGGAGGATAAAGAGAAAGAGGTTCCCCACAGAGGAAAAACGTTCAGAGATGAGTGAGGGAAGAGAGAGAAGAGGAGATATAGACAAACACAAAGGAGAAGGGAAGAGGGGGGGGGGGGTGAAAGAGAGAAGAGAGGGAGAAATATGAAGAAAAAGACTGGAAGACAAGAGTAGAAGTGGGAGTCAAGAAGTCAAGAGAAGACAGAGAGGAAAAGAAGAGAAGAGAGAAGGGAGGTACTGCATAGTAATAGCTTAGTAATAAATGAGAGGGATAGTACTTCTGTTTGCATGTCTGCTAGGAGCGGCTGACAGACTCTCACACACACACACGGGTGGCATGGCCATTCAATTCTGTTTGACAGTTCACATTGGAGAGAGGAAGTTCAAAAAGTGGAAGAGAGACAGAGAAAGAGAGAGAGATGATAAACACTGCCTCTCTCTCTCAGGCATTACAAATCAGGTTTTCATTTTGGGGTGAACCAAATCTACTGACCTTAAAATGACCTTCAGATGATGAATTACCCTCCTATAGTCCAGGGCATGCATCATGTAAGGATCCGGTGCCCCCTCGGTTTTATCCCCTGGTCACGTGCGCCATGAACAATGACCTCTCTCTCTCTCTCTCTCTCTCTCTCTCTCTCTCTCTCTCTCTCTCTCTCTCACACACACACACACACTCCTCTCTTGTGACGCATCTCCTCTGTAACGGTGACAAAGAGGCAAAACAAATATGATGACGCCACTATCAGATGTTTTTTCTGCAATAATCTGATTCTCAGTGACTATTTATGAAGGTAAGAAGATTATTCTTCATCTCCTTCACGCAGGTTACAGAAATGAGGTTGGAACGGACACAGAGAAGTTTGTTTTGATCAGTTTTACATTTTTCTCATGGTGCTTAGTTTCTGTATTTTTGTGTGACTTATCGTATTAATTTTCTTTCTGTGCTGTAAGATAATAATATTTTGGATTCTAGTGAATTCTCTCTGGGTTCTCCCCGTGTCTGCGTGGGTTCTCTCTGGGTTCTCCCGTGTCTGCGTGGGTTCTCTCTGGGTTCTCCCGTGTCTGCGTGGGTTCTCCCCGTGTCTGCGTGGGTTCTCTCTGGGTTCTCCCGTGTCTGCGTGGGTTCTCTCTGGGTTCCCCCGTGTCTGCGTGGGTTCTCTCTGGGTTCTCCCGTGTCTGCGTGGGTTCTCTCTGGGTTCTCCCCGTGTCTGCGTGGGTTCTCTCTGGGTTCTCCCATGTCTGCGTGGGTTCTCTGCGTGGGTTCTCTCTGGGTTCTCCCGTGTCTGCGTGGGTTCTCTCTGGGTTCCCCCGTGTCTGCGTGGGTTCTCTCTGGGTTCTCCCGTGTCTGCGTGGGTTCTCTGCGTGGGTTCTCTCTGGGTTCTCCCGTGTCTGCGTGGGTTCTCTTTGGGTTCTCTGCGTGGGTTCTCTCTGGGTTCTCCCCGTGTCTGCGTGGGTTCTCTCTGGGTTATCCCCGTGTCTGCGTGGGTTCTCTCTGGGTTCTCCCGTGTCTGCGTGGGTTCTCTCTGGGTTCTCCCGTGTCTGCGTGGGTTCTCTCTGGGTTCTCCCGTGTCTGCGTGGGTTCTCTCTGGGTTCTCCCGTGTCTGCGTGGGTTCTCTCTGGGTTATCCCCGTGTCTGTGTGGGTTCTCTCTGGGTTCTCGGGCTTCCTCCCACAACCAAAAACATGCAAATTAGGTCAATTAACCAATTCACACTAAATCTTCCATAGGTGTATTAGTAGTATTCATAAAGGAAATGCTAATACTCCTGGGGAGTCTGATTGCCTTGGTGGTTTCGGTACCTTCTTTGTTTCTTTGTTTTCTGCTCCAACAAAAGTATAAGTATCTAAACTCTACCAGTCTCTCAGAGCTGAAGAAGACTCCTGGATGAAGGTGAAACATCTTCAATCTAACTTGAACAAGTCCAGTTGGTTCTTCTTTTTTTGCTATTCATGATTTACCATGACCTGGATGACTGAGAACCTGCACGAACATAAAAGATGCAAAGAAAATAAGGCTTCTCGAGAAATAAACTAAACACGTGTGTGTATTTTCAGCTCCTGATGAAACGTTATAAAAACTGATCCATCAGTCCAACAAAAAAACGACGAGATAAGCGTGACTTCAAACTGTAAGAAACCAAAAAGACCAAAGGAACAAGCTGGATTAGTCACAGGCCAGATTCTGCGTGAAAATCCATGTGTAAAAAAGTGAAATGACAGAGCAAGAGATTTAATTTACGCAGACCGCTTCCTAATCCTGTTATCCCAAGCATGGCCATTTGTTTCGATGCAACAATGAACTATAATATCCTGTTATCCTACAAAACTGAAGAGTGCTTTGTCAGATTGTGACTTTGAATCTGGAGACGGGCAGGAGAACGTCTCTTCAGACGTCCTCAGATGAAACGACTGATCAACGCGTGACGTTCTTCTTTAATCAGGGTGGAACAGCAGAAGTTGCACGAAGCCTTCCTTTCACAGATAAAACTCAAAGTTCGATTGAACCCACAGCTTATATCGTTTGCTGAGATAATGAGATTACTGAACTTTGATGATGGGAAAATGGAGTCTGGTATCTTTTGGGAAAGATTATTGATTTATGATAACACATGCAATTACTATGAGGAGAGGGAGTGATTCCAAAGGGAGACAGGTCTGGAAACAGAGAATTCCCTCCCATGCCTTGTAATTCTTTAAAATAAACATTAACTCTAATATTTAGTTGAAGTGTTTGTCTTGCAGCATCATTTTAATTTGTGTGTTGTTGTCTGTTTGTGATCAACAAGAATTCCACAGAATTTTAACTCTTCCAACAATTCAGACATTAAATCGCTGGTGCATTTCTTTGTACATAGATTATCCTTAAAGGTTTTTTATTTTTATTTTTAACCTGTTGTCAGTGGTCGATCAGCAGAAATGTGTCTGATAGACTTTGTCTTTTGTTGTCTTTTACATATTCAGCAAAAACTTTAATTCAGACTTTGTGACTCATATCTAAAAGATTTAACTGCATGATCTAAAGTGTATGGAGTGCAGGAAATGAGGCTGCGTCCACCGCCTGCCTGTTTGTTGGGTAAACAGCACATAATCCTGGTGAACAAATGAGTCACAAAGGATTGTATTTATTAGTCCTTTTTACCCTCGCCGAAGCGGAAGCAAGGGTATTGCAATTGGGCGCGTTTGTTTGTCTGTTTGTCTGTCCGAGCGCATAACTCAAAAACTAGTAACCCAATCGACTTGAAATTTTTACACAAGCAAGGTTCTGTCCGTGGCTCGGTCCTCCCCGAGAATGGCGTTGATCCGGATCTGGATCCAGATTCTAGAATTATTTTTTACATCTGGAATTGTGCCTCTGCTGTAAACTGCCACTTTAAGAGGGAGGGACACGAATGGCATGATGGGAAAAAGAGTCCAGAAGGTGTCTTGTAGTACATTCCGGAGCAGCAAGCTAGAGTAGGTTTGGCCCCTCTGATCCGGAAGCCCTGTTTACTGTCTCACAAGATCCAATAGTCTTTTGGAGGCGGGGTCTGCAATCTCTGGTTGTCTTTCTAGTTAATTATGCATATCTTTGTTTTGAGTGTATTGTGAATGAAACCCATCAGAGAACCATATTTCATTCTGTTTACCTGTAAAACCCAGATTGCCTGCACCTGGCAGAGCCACACAGGGATACCGTCGCTGGGCAGTGGACTCTGGTTCTGGTTCCAAATACTGTTCATGTAAAGTACAGCTTTGATGACTGATGAGGGGGAAACGGATGAAACGGAGGAAACGGAGTACGATATTTTTCAAATGATGCAAAAAAGGCACCTCAGGGGTGTAGTAGTAGGTATAGTGGACTACGTGTCCCACAATGCATTGCACCTCCAGGTTGCAGGGGACTTCTGGGTATCTGATTAAAGAAGTTACCAACGAGAGTCCACCGTGTCCCGTGTCCTCATTATACAAGGGGAGCATGACAAAACACCAGCTCTAGTCAAAGGTCTGCAGAGGTTGGCCCCACATCCGATGTGTTCGGTAGCATGTAGCACCATCCAGGCTGCAGTCGTCCATCCACCGGCCGTGTGTGCATGCTGGTTGTTGGTTCTAGACCTGTGGATTAACGCGCCTGCTTTCCCCTCTAATATGCCACCAATTTAGGAAACACTTTCTCAGGCAGAGGCAGCCCAGTTTGGCCAAAGAACACATTTCCAGTGATGAAATACTCATTTATAAGGTACTTTTTCATTTTTTACACTTTTCCTTTGCTCAAATCCTTCTTCCCCTCATCTCTGTCTCTCCTTGATCCTACCCATACCCATTCCTCCCTCGTTCTCACCTGTCCAGTCATTTCCAGCTGCGGCTTCTCCCCTCATCTGCCCCTCTTTCACCCACATAATTTTTTTCTCCTTGGTTATTCTGCACAGCCTCGCTGTGCAAGGCCTTCATTTATTTTTACCTCCTCCTCTTTCCTTCCTCTGTTTCTCTCCTTGCTTGCTGTTCGTTTGAAGTCAGGCCTTATTGAGCTCAGGTCTGGAGCGATCACCACCACGTCAATACTACACACAAACACACACAACACCACCTCTTCTTTCTCCCTTCACACACACACACACACATTGCTCAGTCATTAATTAGGAGTGTGGATAGCTTGCTCCCTGCAGCAAGGGGGCTTGTTTGGTTTCTACATTATTTTCTGTTCCAGCTCATAGTGTTGTAGTACTCGAGATCGGTCTTGGTCTCAAGACCAGTACTACTGTGATAAGTGAGAAACGCAGAATGCAGTATTGACACCTGGAGGGACACGCCCCCTGCACACAGCGAGTGGATAAAGGCAAACGGAGACGCGGTGAAAAGGGTTTTTCTTCATCAATACGTTTTGGGTGACATGGGTTCTCGATGTGTCCACTTATGCTGATTGAGCTTTACTTTGGGTTTTTGAAAAGTGACATGTTACATGATTAGTCACATGACAAATTAAAGTTTTACTTTCATGCATATACTATGCATAATTTGTAGGAGTGAAAGAACAAACTTGCTTAGATTTGAGTTTTGTTTCATTGCAGAATTTGTTTTTGTTGGAACCTTAAAGGTTCTATATAAAAAAACCTCACATTCCCCATGTTTCTACACTATTATCAAACCAAAACAGAAAAATAAACCATCCAGTCAATCCTTAGTAGTTCTGTGCTCACCTCCTGAAACACGTCTGGCAGAAATCCTCGTTTATGTGACATCACGTTGATAAAAACGCACAAGATGTGCGTCCGCGTGTCTGCGCTCTGCGGGTCCTCACTCGGGATTTTCCCTCCATAAAGTTTCTTTTTGGTTGTAATATTCTGGTGATATTTAGTGTGTGGTAAACACTTTGAACCAGACTGCTTCATGGAGCGGGAGATAGACAGAGACAGATCGGCCCAGCGTCGGCAGTAACGCGGGGCCGAAAAGAACCGGAACGGTAAATAGAGGGAGATAAAAATATGTTTGTAGGTGTTTACCTCTAAAATTCTACTTGAATGTAAAGTGTTTTTCTTTGCAGTCTGCAGGGCTTTCTGCCCCTGCTGTGTGTGTGTGTGTGTGTGTGTGTGTGTGTGTGTTTCTGCATGCATATGTATGAGGTGACAGATGGAATGTAATTTAAACGTTACCTTGGACAGATGCACATTTTACCCTTCATGTGAATGTGAGAGGCTTTAGAATGAAAAGTACAGCAGAAATATACACTGAAATTCTGTTTTTATTTTTTTTATTTTATTCATATGCACAATAATAAACAAATAATTATAATCATGATACAAAGGCAAATAATCGTGCAGGAGAGGAAAAGAAGCCGAAAGGGCTTATATAAAATCCTCCCCTCTAGTACAAAATAACTAAACAGAATCAACCAATAAAAAAAGAAAAAAGAGGTGAAAAAAAAGTTGAAAAGGGAAAGAAACAAGGAAAAAACCCCAACAAACAAAGAAAGTGAAAGAAAGAAAGAAAGGGAAAAATAATAAATTTAAAAATAATTAAAAAAAACAAAAACAAAGATCATACAAACTACAAATTAATTTCAAATACTAGACATGAGTAGTATTTTGCCTGGACAGAAGATACCTCACCAAACTAGACCTAAACATTTTGTAGGAGGATAAAAACGTCTAAGGAGTTCCAGAGTGGAGGTACGACAAAGAGGTAAATGAACGTTATTCTGACCTCTTACCGAATCGGAGTGAACATCAGATGATAACAGGAAGAATGTCTTGTTTATAATGAATGCATTTAAACATAAACAGACATGTTTGAAACATATTAATAGAAAAAATTGACCAAAGTTTAAATTTGGTAAATAAAGGAGCAGCTGGTGCTTGATTGGTAGAGTTTGAAATCATTCTCAAGAATCTTTTCTGAATTAATAGTATCTGATTAAGGTGTGATGAATACGAAGCGGCCCAAACTATGTTACAGTAAGTCAAATATGGACAAATTAAACTGATATAATGTCATGAGACGGGACTGATTAACTAAGTGAGAGACTTGTTTAATTTCAATGTTGTTAATTAGCAGCTTTGAGTCCAGCATCCTTTTCCATTTCATTTTTGTTTCTAAAAAGTATATAATTTGATTTATTTACATCCAAGGAAAGCTTGTTCATCTTAAACCATCTTGAGGCGTATTCCAGAGTGGTATTGGCATTTCTGATTAGACATCCAAAGTGCGAGTGAGACATGGAAATATTTGTATCATCCGCAAATAAAATGGGCAGAGAAGATCCAGACATTACAGCAAAATCATTAATAAAAATTAGAAACAGAAGGGGCCCAAGAATCGACCCTTGAGGCACACCACAATATAGTTTTGCTTTTTTAGATACATGACCATTAATACAAACATATTGTTCTCTGTTACTAAGGTAATCACCAAACCATCTGATCACAATATCTTGCAGACCGTATCGATGGAGCTTTAACAGAAGAATATCATGGTCAACTGTGTCAAACGCTTTTTGAGAGATCCAAGAAAATACCAGTGTGATTCTGCTGTTGCCTTTGAGAGTTCAGGTGCGTGGCTTCACCTTGGTGCCGCTCTCATGTCATGTTCACAGCAAAGTCTGTTCCTTTTCTTCTTTTTTTATGTCCAGCATCCTCAAAGGATTGCTCACAGAGATATGTTGTAACAAATGGTATTAAACATTCCAGTGTTTCTTAGCGATAACAATTCCTCATCTCCATGTAGCTTCAAAAAGTCTTCCTTCATTTTTGCCGGTGTGAGACTAGAGCTGCTCAACTTGGCATTGAAGTCATGCAGATACTCCCCCTGGAAAGCTTATTGTATTTAGTGTTTTTGTTTGTTCTTTATTGACTTGTCATGCAACATCCTCCTGAGACCCAGCCCGCCAGTTAGCATGTCCTCTGTAATGGACAAATGTGCACTACAGAGGACATGCTGATAGTCTCGGACACCCTGACTATCAGCACCGGATCCCCCCAGGGCTGTGTACTTCCCCCCTGGCTCTTCTCCCTGTACACCAACTGCTGCACCTCCAGCCATCAGTCCATCAAACTGATTAAGTTTGCGGACGACACCACCCTCATCGGGCTCATCTCGGACGGTGATGAGTCGGCCTACAGGAGGGAGGTGGACCGGCTGGTGTCCTGGTGTAGCAGCAACAACCTGGAGCTGAACAGCCAGAAAACAGTGGAGATGATCGTCGACTTCAGGAAAGTCGCAGCCCCACCGCCCCCCCTCGCCCTCACAGACTCCCCTACCCCCATCTCCATCGTGGACTCTTTCCGCTTCCTGGGCACCACCATCACCCGGGACCTCAAGTGGGAGCCGACCATCAGCTCCCTCATCAAGAAGGCTCAGCAGAGGATGTACTTCCAGCGGCAGCTGAGGAAACTCAAGCTGCCGACCCAGATGTTGGTGCAGTTCTACACCTCCATCGTGGAGTGCGTCCTCACCTCCTCCATCACCGTGTGGTACGCTGGCGCCACCACCAGGGACAGACACAGACTGCAGCGCATTGTACGTGCTGCGGAGAAGGTGATCGGCTGCAAGCTGCCGTCGCTCCAGGACCTGAATGTCTCCAGGACTCGGAGGCGTGCCGACAGCCGACCCTTCTCACCCTGGACACGGACTCTTTGGCCCTCTCCCCTCAGGCAGGAGGCTACGGTCCATCCGGACCAGAACCTCCCGCCACAAGAACAGCTTCTTTCCCTCAGCCGTAAGACTAATGAACACTTAATAATTCTGTCCCGGACTCCTGAATACAACTTGCACTTTTCCATTTGCACTGCGTGATGACGCTAGTTTACTGCTGCTAGTACACATCTGTGTAACCACTCCGGCTGCTGTTGATGTCTGTACCTGTATGGTCTTTGTATTTTGTCCTTAATGTTAGATGTAGCATGACTTCACCGAGCAACGCTCCTAGTCTGTGAACCCTCACTGACAATGGCAATAAACCACTTCTGATTCTGATTCTGATTCTAACTGGCTGGGTCTCAGGAGGAATCTTTCAATAAATGTTTTTTTTTAATAATGCCGATAGGACGCCGGCCCCCATCACGGCCCGTGATGCATGTGAATCCATGTTGTACAGTGTTGTGAGATGTGTCTCGCTCGTGTGTTGGGATGGGTTGCTCATTGTGTGAGTGCGAGTGCGTGTGTGCGTGCGGCTGAGGTGTGCGCCCTCCCCCGTGAGAGAGAGGGCGCACAGCGGAGATAGAGGTATCGAGGAAAAGGGACTTTATTAATAAGTGCAAGTGAAATACAACTGCTTCATCTATTCAGCTAGTCTGGCATGTCCCTTTAGCTTTAGCTTCATTCACCAGCGTGAAGGGAGTTAACCCCGGAGGAGAGGAGCGATCTCCCCGGTGTCACCCAACCACGGTCCCGAGACCAGAACCGGAAAGGGTTAACAACATATTCGTCCGACCACTTTCGTTTTTTGCTCGACATAGTTAGTCTGGATTAAAATCACACGACGGACGACCAGGACAGTCAGGCTTTGAATACTGAGCGCACTAAATTCCCGCAGCACTGATTGGCCAAGCAATGTAACGTGATCATCTGCAGCCAGTGACGGCCAAGTGGGCGTGTCATCACGAATTGAAACGATGAGTCGGGTGTGTCTTGACCTCCACCTGAGACAGGGCTCACCGAACCCCGGTTAAGAACCACTGTTAGAATAATGTAGCACGCTTACCCGAAATTCTGTCAGACGTCACATGCTCCGTGTGATTGATCCGGAGAGAGTCGTGATGACTATCTCCGTTTCTGTCCCCCTGAAAGGTGTATTTTTAGGGCCTTTTTGAAGGAGGCCAAAGAGGTGCATGTTTTGAGGGCGGGAGTCAAACCGTTCCACCCTTAGGGGGCAGTATTGTAAAAAGATGATTTACCCATGTTAGTCCTATAGGAGGGGGTAATCAGGTTGTTGTTTGAGCTCCCTCTAGTGTTGTGGCTAATCAATCATAACGTTCAGCGAGACAAAAACAACCCAGTCAAGCTTTGACTTTTGTGTTTATTTTTTGTTTTTTGCAACTTTATATGTAAAGCTGTCCGTATTTTGAGAATTTTTCCACTCTGTATGAACGTCACGTTACTTCCTGCTTCACCAGTGAATGAAATCAATGCTGCTTTCCTGCGTTCCTTGCCATGATATGAATGCTAATGTCACAGACCACAGCAGAAAAAAACCCAAATGCACGACAGTAGAGTGGGAATCCAAAAAAGGGAGCTTTATTTTTCGTTACCGGGTAGTCAGTCCAAACCAGCAGACAAAGAGACAGAGTCCAGTAAACAGGCAGGGTCGAAACACGGGAGGTCAGTCTGAAGTGCTGGAAGGTAGTGAACATGCTCACAATCTGGCAGGAGTGTGGTGTGTGAGCTGAGTATATGTAGAGTCCGGGCTGATGACTGATGATGACGGGAATGAACTGATTGCAGGAGCACCGGGAGGAGAAGACAGGGAGAGGGCCCGCCTCAAGGTGTGACAGCTAATGCTCAATGCTGCCACATAATCCCCAAAACCTGGATGTTTTCTTGTTCCAGTATCAACAATTCAGAGGCTGCTGTTGCCGTCGGATCTCTCCGTGTCTAATTCATACCAATATCTCAGTGGACAGTCGGCTGCAAAACGGTTTATCCAATCACGGCTGCACAAACTTCCTCACCAAACCCACCTTCACTGGTACGGAATATAAATGGCTCTGACTGTGTGTGTGTGTGTGTGTGTGTGTGTGTGTGTGTGTGTGTGTGTGTGTGTGTGTGTGTGTGTATGTGTGTTCTGGTGGGAGATGCGTCACAAACACTGCAGAGCAAGCATTCTGGAAGAAGAGCAATAATTCACTCTGGAAAAGCCATGAATAAAAACAAACAAGAGAAGTGACAAATCACACAAAGTCCTCATTCCGTTCTTCTACTTCTCTTTTTCTCCTGCTCTCTCGCTCCCTCTCTCACACACACACACACACACACACACACACGCACACACATTTCACCCTTCACCTGTTTTACCTGCCTTATATCAAGCTTCCCTCAAAGAAAATTTGAAACCAGGTAACTCAAACAGTATATCAAATACACGTTGTGCCAAAAGAACAGTGATTCACACACACATGTACACACTTTGGTACACACAGGGCACACTGTTATCAAACAATGAACAGAGGCGGTAATAAAAACTAATGAGCGTGCCCTCTGCGACATGATGGAGGATGGAATCACGATCACACACACACTCACAGATTCATTGTGTGTGTGTGTGTGTGTGTGTGTTTGTTACCGAGGACGAAGGAAAGATCTGAGTTTTCCGAGGAGAGTTGAGCAGGAGGAGGAAGGCAGAGAGGAGCTTGGTTAACTCCTCCTGGTAATGTTGCTTTCTTTCCTCTCTTGGCTGCTAATGGAGAGGATACATCTGCTATTGGCCCGGCAACAACAACAACAACAACAACAACAGCAAGGAGGAGCGCCAGCGTTGATGGTGACTCCATGACACCGACACAACACGCTGACGGTGTTGAACACACACCGGCAGGTTGGCCGGGTCCTGCCTCCAAGCAGTTGGAGGTTAAAGGCGGACTGGAACTCCTCAGACGCTTCATATTTTCCTTGGCCTTACTGAGTAACCGGCCCGATGGTAACTATGGTAACAGCATGACAAGACGAGCTCCATTAAGGATGCTGTTCCAGAGCTGCAGCAAGGTGTACAGTCCTCTGATCGCCTGTTCTAATCAGCCTTCGTAAGAGCTGCTTTTATGATCTGCAGCCGATCAACTGCTGTTCCTTAATTGATACCAACTTGTGCTGAAGACACGCTGATAAGAGAAGCTGCCTGTAACCAGAACCGAGCGGAGAAATGGCCCAACGAGCCCAGCTGACAGCCGACAGGGAAAGCAGCTTGTCGCCTGTCTGCGTGAAACCAGTTCATTTACTGCCTGCAGCCACAACGCTGTGCTTTTTGTGTGTGTTGACCCTTCCTCTCGCTCCTTCCGTCTCTCTTTTCCTCCCACTATTTCCATATCTTTACAATTGGTTTTCCATCCTTTAGCCATGTTTTATTCTTCCTCATTTTTATTCACGACTTGCATCTCACAACGACTCGCGTTCTTGATCCTCTTTAAATCCCTCGCTCTACTTTATGTCCTTCTTCTCTGTCACGGACTTTCTTTGTCTCCTTTTTTTTCTATTAGGCTCACTCCCCTTTCCTCTACCTCTTTGTTATCTTTCTCCTCGCTCCCTTTATCCTCCCTTTACCCTCCGCTCACTATAAACAAGATTGATGGCTTAATCCTACATGCATCAAGGTGAGAATTACAATTTTCACACCAGTGCACACACACACACACACACACACACGGGAGGGAGGCAGTGACAACCCTATTCACACACTGACTCATTTTACCTCGCCCACACATTATCCTGTCGGCTGATTGGCTTTAAGATCATAAAGTCAATGTGAAACTGATGAAGAACAACATGACCCAAATCCTGGATTTCAAATGTTCAGAAGGGTGAAGCTGGCCCTGAAACGGTGTCAACAATATCCGGTCTGCCGTCCTTAAACTCGTTCTTCTCCCAGCTGACCAGCCAAACTGCATCCAGTGTCGCTGGGGTATTTCCAATTCAGTATATTTATTCAAACAGAGAACATTAATAATAAACCTGAAGTTGGATTTATTACAGGAGATATAACAATTCATTTGACTGTGACTCTGGTCCATTATCCGTCCTCATCCTCCTTGACCGACTAGCCTCCATTGGAATATGTGGTTTCAATCGTATCTCTCTGCTCGTATTCAGTTCAAATCATTTACATCCCTTCCCTCCCCACTCACCTCCGGTGTCCCCTTTTGCATTTTAATTGTGTCTTTTATATACATGTCTTTTTTAATTGTTCTACGGTGACCTTGATTGCCTTGAAAGGCACCTTATAAATAAATCAATTGTATAATTATTATTACTACAGTATCTATACTTAAAGGTCGGTAAAAATTTAATAACTACAAAAGTTTGTGTATGATTGCAAGAATTAATTATAATTGGACTGTTCTTTAATTGCATCAGACTGACTCAATGTTATAGACAAATGTGATGAATTTAATGTCATGTTTCAGGTGTCATTATTCATATACCGTATTTTTTGGATTATACGTCGCTCTGGATTGTAGGTCGCACCAGCCAAAAAATGCATAATTAAGAAGAAAAAACCATATATAGGTCGCACTGGAGGATAAGTCGCATTTTTGGGGAAAATTTATTTGATAAAATCCAACACCAAACAACATATAGCACAAAGAACATGCTAACAAGTTTACCAAAATATCAGGTTTTACTCCGAATCACGAAATCCAAGGAAATCTTCATCCTCGGTGTCACTTTTGAACAACTCCCCCAACTCGGCAGGTAGACAAGACGCCGCTTCCTCTTCTACGTCGCTTACATCAGACTCGTCGTCAGTTGCAGTTCCAATTATTCCAGCCTTTCTGAATCCCGACAGGATGGTTGCGGTTGTCACTGAAGCCCATGCTTTGTCGATCCATTCAATGACTTCCAGGAAAGTTGCATGGCGCATTCTCCCGGTTGCCGTGAAGCTGTGCTCTCCATCCGTCATCCACTGCTCCCACAGGTTACGCAAAACTGACTTAAAGCTCCTATTCACGGAGATATCAAGCGGCTGGAGTATTTTGGTTAAGCCTCCAGGGATGATGGCAGGTATGGAGTTGAGAACTTTTAATTTATTTTTTAACTGTGGTGTGATGTGCGCTCTCATGCTATCCATCACAAGCAGAGCTTTGCGTGCTCTAAAGAAGCCATCCGGTCGCTTATTGTAGCACTTTGTAAGCCACAAGTTCATCATTTCTTGATCAATCCACCCTTTCTCGTTCACGGCGACTTCAACTGAGGAGGATTGGATTTTTGGCATGGTTTTTCGTTTGAAAATGACCATCGGTGGCAGTTTTGATCCGTCTCCACAACATGCCAGCACCACTGTGAAGTGTGATCTCTCATGACCAGTTGTAACGATATTCACACTTTTTTGCCCTTTCTCTGCAACAATTCGGCCCATGGGGATGTCAAAAGTGAGGGGGACCTCGTCCATGTCAATAATATGATCCGGTGTCACGTTGTGATCACTTACATGCTTCTCAATGAACGCGCGGAAACTGTCAACCTTGGCTTGGAAGTCCGCTGGCAGTTTTTGGGACAGTGTCGTCCTTGCTCTGATAGAGAGGCGTTTGCGTTGCATGAAGCGGTAACACCAAGAAGGTCCTCCCGCAAAGCCGTTTATATTCACTTCCCTGGCAACCACCTGGGCGTGGAGACGCAACTGCACCGTTGACAAACCTCTCCCAGCAGCACGTTGTTCAAGCACCCATGCGTGAACTCGTTCCTCCAACTGCGGCCACCTAGCTTGTCGCCCGCGATTAGCTTTCTTTGTTTTCTTCATTTCAGTAAGCATAACCTCCGCTTTTCGCCAGTCCCTTACAAGTTTTTCGCTCACTCCAAACTTTCTTTCTGCTGCTTGATTGCCGTTTTCGGCTCCATATTTCACTATCTGAAGCTTGTAAGCCGCGGAATATGACTTTCTTTTCGGCGCCATTTTCAATCAGCCCTTCTAATTTGTGTTTTTAGATAACAGGTGTGACAGATAACTCTGTGACCCGTCAGAATCTGTCGCGGTTTCTGGAGGTTCAGAGTTCCCTGTAACACCTGTTATAGAAATGTGTAGGCTACTGTCTCTGCGCTCACAGATTTTGTAAAAAAAAACAGATATAAGTCGCTCCGATTTATAAGTCGCACCCCCGACCAAACTATGAAAAAAACCGTGACTTATAATCCGGAAATTACGGTATATTAGATTGATGTGTGCTATGGTATCATTTTTCGATCATTGGTTCACTTTTGTTTTACAATATATAGAATCTTTTGACACAAGCAGACGACTCCATGCTCTCGGTCTTATGCAAATTCATTTTTGCTAAGCCCTTTAGAAAATCTTTCAAATTATTCATTATTAATGATTAAATAATAATTTCCATGTCTTCCTTGTACATAAGTCAGGTTTCTCGTAATTACCATAATGTAAATTGTAAAGGCACAGAGCAGCGCACGTCTTCTTAGTGACAGATCATTTTACACAAGTATCATTTCCTCAAACACAATGTGCAAATGTGTGTTGCACAAGTGAAAACACACACTCACAAAGCAGCACACAAACTGATAATAACACAACATAAATGGAAATTGTGATTTAATGGCACCATCCTGCTATCAGCTGCATTCAGTCCTGTTTATTCGTGTGTGTGTGCGTGTGTGCTGGACAGAGAGAGAGAGATGCACATCGAGATCATTTTGCAGTCAAAGATGCTTGATTATGCCACGTACTCAACTTATCCTGTTTATGCTGATACGTTTTTCTTTTTAAACTCGTCTGAATCATTTATAAAGGAGGGAAAATGCAAAGCTAACTTTTTGTGAGAAGTTGATTCTGAGGAAAAGCACAGTAACTGCCAATTGTCTGTCTGAGTATTTTGAAAGCAACTGTCAGGTTGGCAGAATGCAACAGAGGATCAAATCAAACCCCACCGGCGATGAGGTGTAAAACTTCATGTCGCAGTGTGTCATCTCCCCGCAATCGTCTGCTCGACCTACACAACATTTAGACGAGTAGCACTCGACATCTGACCGTCAGACTGCAGGGAAATTCCACGTAACGTTGCACTCATGGCACAAACGTCTTATTTCTGGTGGAGAAATGTGACAGAACCTGTTATTGTAGAGATTTAAACTGCATTATTAGCTATCTTTTTTAATTGTCATTATGTTACACACTTTCTACACCGCAAACACACAACAAAACCGGATTTACACCCGAGCCCAATGAGCACGCACAATGCATATACGCATCAGGGCCCTAGCACGCAGAGAGGGAATAGGGTGAAGGCGCCGCCATGATCAGCGCACCTGGAGCATTCGGGGACGGTGCCTCGCTCAAGGGCACCTCGGCAGTGCTCTGGAGGCAGCTGGCCCCTCCCCATCCACCAGTCCTCACTCCACGCATTGTCTAGTCCGGGAACTGGTGGACTCCTCCGATTCCCAGCCCAAGGCCCAACCCACCGAGCCAAGGTCCGACTACTCACCCACTTTCTTGCAGATAAGACGCACATTTCATCTCCAGCCCCCCCCCCTTTGCAGGCGACGGGAGTTGTTGGAGTCTATCCCAGCTTGCTGCACTTTAAGTCAACTAGTTAAATGCTATTTATTCATGTGTTCTTGCCCGTTTTATTTATCAGCTCATCTATCAGTGATGTTCGTGTCTGGAAGCTTATTGTTAATTCAGATTGAGATTTATTTTACATTCTGTGGTTTAAAAGACAGATTGGTGCCATCTCAAGTCTTCTGCCTGCATAAATGATTGACAAAATATTAAAGCTGAACTCTGCCTAAGATTCCAATATTAAATTATTGAGTCACCAAACAAGTAGCTGCCATAACAGTAAAACTGACGGCTAAGCTATCAGATTTTTTCACATATAAGGCGCATGGAATAGAAACTACTGTAGTGGCTGGGGTTGCGTTATGCATCCCCAGCCACTACAATCAACGTCTTGTAGATTTCTCTGCCTTGCTCGCCGATCCACGTACCTAGCTAGCCGGCTCGTTGCTTAGTTGTTAGCTCGGAGAGCGGTCCTCCGGGGTTAACTCCCAGTCTTCGCGCTGGTGAAGAAGGCTAAAGTGCAGCAATGCAAGATGGACACGCCAGACGTGCTGAATAGCTGAAGCTGCTTTATTTAACTTTCACTTCCCTCGCTACCTCTCTCTGTCGCCTCCGCGCTTCTCTCTCTCCCTCTCACTCACTCAGGGCGCACACCTAAGCCGACACGCACACACTGAGCTACCGATCCCAACAGACACATCTCACAACCTAAGGTGTCCGCAATTACCGTATTGATCCACATAAAAGGCGCACTGCGTTAGAAGTCGCACGGTCAAGTTTTGCGAAAATTAGAAGCTTTTAGGTGCGCCTTATGGTGCGGAAAATACGGTATATTTTCCAAATGTGAACCAAGGTGCCATGCAGGAGCTAGTTCGGTTAGCCAACATGTGTCCCTGCTCTACAAGAGCCTCATATAAAACATTCTTATTATTATTCCCTCCCTGGCAGCTAGTTAGAGCGGTTCTGAAAACTCATTTCCCTCTCCTCTTGTCTATGTGAATACCTCCTGATAGGGAGAGGGAATGCGAAAGGAACAATAACCGCATTTTATATGACAGAGAAATTAATAATTCCAACTGTGTGTGTTCATGCAGTGTGTGTAAATGCTTGCCTGAATGTGTGTGTGTGGGGGGGGGGGGGGGGGGGTTGCCTTGTGACAGTGGGGAACGATTGGGCGTTGTGATACACAAGGTGAACACAGAGATTGGGGCATCGATCTTGTTGTCTAAGAAAATGAGAGAGACTTACAAACTGAGATTGAAACTAAGAGAAACAGAGAGAGTGAGAAAAGTCAGAGACATTCAGCCAGAAGCTGAGAAATGGGCGGAGATAGAATAGAAAGCCTTTACTGTCATTGCATAGTGGATATACAACGAGATTAGGAGTGCTGCTCCGTTTGGTGCTTAGGTTCAATATAAAATACAAATAATAGAAGAAAAAAACAACACGAATTGAAAGTGATAAACAGTGCATGTAGAGAGATTGTCCAGTACTTTGCATATAGTAGTAGCATACATTAGTTATTGAACATGAAGTCGGGGAGGTGGCGGTATTGCACATGGTGAGTACTTAAGTTTAGTCCTGGTTTTTGTTCAGATCGCTGATGGCTCTCGGTATAAAACTGTCCCTGAGTCTGTTGGTCCTGCTCTTGTGCAACATGTAGCGCCGTCTGGAGGGCAACAGGTTGAACAAGGTGTGTCCAGGGTGGGAGGAGTCTCTGACAATGTTTGTAGCTCTGCTGAGCTAGCGAGAGCCAGCGATAAGGTCCAGGGGGGGGGGGGGGGGGAGCAGCCGGTGATCTTCTGGGTTGTGTTGATCACTCTGCAGGTTTTTCCTCTCTGCTGCTGAGCACGCGGCATAAAACACCGTGATGCAGTACCCAGGATGAAGTACCACACCGTGATGCAGTACCACACCGTGATGCAGTATCACACCATGATGCAGTACCCCACCATGATGCAGTACCACACCGTGATGCAGTACTACACTGATGCAGTATCACACTGTGATGCAGTACCACACTGATGCAGTACCGCACTGTGATGCAGTACCACACCGTGATGCAGTACTACACTGATGCAGTATCACACTGTGATGCAGTACCACACTGATGCAGTACCCCACCATGATGCAGTACCACACCGTGATGCAGTACTACACTGATGCAGTATCACACTGTGATGCAGTACCACACTGATGCAGTACCGCACTGTGATGCAGTACCACAACATGATGCAGTACCACACCGTGATGCAGTACCCAGGATGAAGTACCACACCGTGATGCAGTACCACACTGATGCAGTATCACACTGTGATGCAGTACCCCACCATGATGCAGTACCACACCGTGATGCAGTACCACACCAGGATGCAGTACCACACCGTGATGCAGTACCCCACCATGATGCAGTACCACACCGTGATGCAGTACCCCACCATGATGCAGTACCACAGCATGATGCAGTACCACACCGTAGTAATGCAGTGTACCAGGATGCAGTACCGCACTGTGATGCAGTACCACACCATGATGCAGTACCACACCGTGACGCAGTACCCCACCATGATGCAGTACCACACCGTAGTAATGCAGTGTACCAGGATGCAGTACCGCACTGTGATGCAGTACCACACCATGATGCAGTACCACACCGTGATGCAGTACCACACCATGATGCAGTACCACACCGTGATGCAGTACCACACCATGATGCAGTACCCCACCGTGATGCAGTACCCCACCGTGATGCAGTACCACACCGTAATGCAGTACCCCACCAGGATGCAGTACCACACCGTGATGCAGTACACCAGGATGCTCTCCAGGGGGCTCTGTAGAAGGCCACCAGCAGCTTCTCCTCCAGGTTGTTCCTCCTGAGGACCCTCAGGAAGTGGAGTCGCTGCTGGGCCTTCTTCACCACCGCCGTGGTGTTAGCAGACCAGGACAGGTCGTCGGTGATGTGGACGCCCAGGAATTTAAATGAGGGGACCCTCTCCACGCAGCCCCCCATGATGGTCAGGGGAGCCGGGTCTGGGCTGCGCTTAAGGACTCCAGGATGAGTTCTTTAGTTTTAATGGTGTTCAATGAAAGGTTTTTCACTGAACACCACGCCACCAGTTTATCAACCTCATCTCTGTAGGCCGACTCATCAGCAAATTTGATGACGGCGTTGGAGAGATGGGTTGGCGTGCAGTCATAGATGTACAGAGAGTACAGGAGCGGACTCAGTACACATCCTTGTGGGCAGCCGGTGTTGAGTGTGGGGGAGAAGTGGGAGCCAAGTCTGACCCTTTGTGTGCGGTCAGACAGGAAGTCCTTAATTCAGATGCAGATGGAGGTGGGGAGTCCAAGGTGAGAGAGTTTAACAGTTAAAATGCCCGGGATTATCGTGTGGCTACACACACACAACATGGTAAAGTACCATTCCGGCTGGGGGGTTACTTTCAGAAATTTTTTTGAGATTTTTTTTTTTTGCCTCTTTTTAACAACCAAAAACTGAAAAGATACTCAGCCTGCAAGTTTGAGACCACTGGGTTAGGCTTTTTACCATTGATTGACAGCACTAGCAGTTGTGTAATTTAACTCCAGTTGTGTAACACATGTTACGGACTGGTGCGAGAGGACCCCAAGAAACAGAGGACGGAGACAGTACAAACGTGACTATAAGCTTTACTGGAATGTTCATCAGTTGAGTCACTATCCCGGAGCTGCGCACGGGTTACGGGGTGGCTGGAGCCCAACGAAAATATCTGGTTAAACAAAAAGACACAGCCAAAAGAACAAACCAAATAAGCAAGCTCAAAATACAAACTCTAACAAAGGCAGATCCCAGGGATGAGGAGCGGCAGAAAGACGTTCTGTAAGCAGGGACACGATCCATGAAAAATAGTCCGACTAGGAGCAGCGGGCGGAGCAGGGCTTATGAAGGCCGGTTGTAATCAGCCTCAGGTGTGTCTGGGATGAGAGGCAGAAAACAGGTGTGAGTCGTAGGCCAATCAGCCAGTGCAGCCACATGACCCTCACAACACAACTGTTATGTGCTATTGGATTATTTCTGTCTGGTCAACTGTACAACAATGAACTGACTACTATAGACAGGCAGAGAGAGGAAAACAAGTCCTTTAGAATCAACCAACACACAGATAGCTTCCTCTCATCTTTGAACTTCTGCAGGCAGAAATGACATAAAGATCCCCTACCAACCTGCCTAAGGGTACACTGCAACCAGTGTGTGTGTGTGTGTGTGTGTGTGTGTGTGTAGCAGAAGTAGCGCGTCTTGTACAGGAAGTAGTCATGCTAGGTAAACAGGACTACACTCTAATCCGGTGAGGAATGGGACAGCCACATTAGCATTTGAATAGTGGGCGGCACCACAAGTACTGTGTTAGATATTTTGTGCCTGACATAATGAAATAAACAAAGATTGGTTACTTGAGAAGAGACAGGTGTAGCCTGGGAAAAGGAACAGCCAGATCAGCCAGAACAGCCAATCTGGTTCCTGAACTTTCTTGGTCCTAGCCACATAAAATAACTCATGATTGATTTGCTTACATTGTTAGCATTTCTTTTTAACTGCTACAAACTACAAGCATCCTCCGTCCTGTCATCCATGGGCTCCCAAACACACTGCATGTATTTGGAGTGCAGGAAGATTCTTACTATGAATCAGAAGCATCAAAGTCATATTAGCACAGGATCATTCATTAAAGCAGTCATTCTCATCGATGGGGCCCAAGGGTGGGCAGCGAGCGCCGCAGTGCTGCTTCCCACCACTTGGTGACAGTGAGGCATCATACAGATGTTGAACACGCTCCAATAAGCAGCAGAAGAACAAGCCAGCTGCAAACGTTTGGCTGATGGTATGGAAAAGTTGTTAAAATGAACAAATTGAAGATGAAAGTGAAGGTGAGGCCCCCCCCCCCCCCCCCCCCCCTCAAAGGCGAAGGTTATGCGCTTTGTGAACGGAGGCAGCGAGGCAGAGCCGAGAGCCCAGTGTGTTGAGTGTGGGCTAACACTACCGCTAGCCAACGAAGCATCAAAGCCTTCAACGCTAAGGTGGAACCAAACATCCAAAGCTAGCGGGAAAGCCGGTGGATATTTTCAAGAGAAATTGTCAAATTCATCAGCAGGTTATAAGGCAATAGTTTTAATAGCACTTTTTATTTTATTTTATTTACAGTTTATTTAATTTTAAATGTATTAATTTTGCTACCGCAGAATTTTATTTATCAGAAATTCTCTTCAGTTTTGAGTATCTAAATTCTAAACCAAACCATCTTTGGATTTCAGATTTTGTTAATAATGTTGACTTGAGCCTTTATATTTGTTATAATTGCTCACCTGTTCAGTGTTGTTGTATGTGCAGGTTTACATAAACCCTAAACCTACAGGATATAAAGAAATGTCTTTCATCACAGTGTAGTTTGTTTTTTTAATTAATTTTCGATAGTTTACGGCTGTTTTTTACTAATGGATCACGTGACCAAGAAAATTCACAGGCAACTGTTAGGTTGGTGAAAATCCGGTCATTTTTTCTAAATAAAACACCTTTTAGACACTAATAATCAATACAACAGAAATTGTATAAATGAGTCATCCTTTCTGTGCGGCCCGGTAACAAATGCCTCACGTACCGGTACCGGGCTGCGGCCCGGGGGTTGGGGAGCACTGCCTCGGAGGACCGTCAGCGTGGCGTTCACAGTTGGATGTCACTGATGTCCCTTGAGAGCTACAACCGATCTGAGTGAAGCTTGGAGCGACGCATGCTACACGTTCATGTTAGCGGGAACGGAGAGATGACACCATGCAGGCACAACTGCTGTGTGTGGACACAATGTGTACACAGGGCTGAAGACGACAGCTACGGAAACTCTAAGACATTAACTCCTCCATATGCCACCACATTAAGATATTGGACTGCAGATTATGAGTTGACACTTGACCTTATTTGGTGCTAAATTCAGGTCGGCAGACACACTTACATTCTTCAAAGACTTGTGGTTCAAATGTCTTTGTATCCTGATATTGTACCATTGCAAGAGAAGACTTGTGTTTTGATGAGCTGCTGTCGGATCCTACTTCTGCAGCAGGCAGGGCGGATTAAACGAGGTGCGTCTCTTAACTTGAAAATAATATCCCCTGAACATGTCCACACAAGACTTTTTTCTTTTTGTTCCCGATCAGCTGAGCACTTGCAGCTTATTCCTGCTTCTACTGAAGTACTTCAATTACATTTTAAGTTTGATATACGAGGTATTTAGCTGAGTATATTAACGTACGATGAGAGCAACAGCAGCCTCAATGCCTGAATTACCCACCGTGTGAAAAACACCTCCTACTCATAGAGTGAAATCAAGCATCAAGAGGGTGACTCGTCTTTGTTGACCCATAATTAGCAACACTTTTTGAAAATTAGACTGTGTTCAACAATGCAGTCACTTTTGAAGTTAGATTTGTGATATTTCTACTAAAGACCTTGTGACAAAGCTTTCCAAGTTAAATTCGGCTCTGCCTGCCTCACCTTTACTCCCCGTAATCGTTCCACTTTTGCCACAAATACTAGAATCTGAAAGGGAGGCAGAAACGCTGAGAAAAATCTTGACCCCTTTTAATCCAGATCTGTTCCTTTTGTCTTATTTCCATCGTTGCAGGCCTGCATTAACAAGCCCGTCCACGCACAGCTCACCTGCTGATGTGGAAATAAAATCATAATCAAAAGAAAAATCCCAAACAGCAACTTGTCACCTTGACATAAACTGCAGAGTCTCGACATGTGGCAGAGGAGCTGAAAATGCAAGAGCCCTCGAACTCGCAGAAACACATTGCACTCCCACTGATAGGGTCTTTCACTGACATCTCCTCCTGTAAATGTACCGAGCGTGCTGCGTTCACTGACGTCTCCTCCTGTAAATGTACCGAGCGTGCTGCGTTCACTGACGTCTCCTCCTGTAAATGTACCAAGCGTGATGCGTTCACTGACATCTCCTCCTGTAAATGTACCAAGCGTGGTGCGTTCACTGACATCTCCTCCTGTAAATGTACCGAGCGTGCTGCGTTCACTGACGTCTCCTCCTGTAAATGTACCAAGCGTGATGCGTTCACTGACATCTCCTCCTGTAAATGTACCAAGCGTGGTGCGTTCACTGACATCTCCTCCTGTAAATGTACTGAGCGTGGTGCGTTCACTGACATCTCCTCCTGTAAATGTACCAAACGTGGTGCGTTCACTGACATCTCCTCCTGTAAATGTACCAAGCGTGGTGCGTTCACTGACATCTCCTCCTGTAAATGTACCAAGCGTGGTGCGTTCACTGACATCTCCTCCTGTAAATGTACTGAGCGTGGTGCGTTCACTGACATCTCCTCCTGTAAATGTACCAAACGTGGTGCGTTCACTGACATCTCCTCCTGTAAATGTACCAAGCGTGGTGCGTTCACTGACATCTCCTCCTGTAAATGTACCAAGCGTGGTGCGTTCACTGACATCTCCTCCTGTAAATGTACCAAGCGTGGTGCGTTCACTGACATCTCCTCCTGTAAATGTACCAAGCGTGGTGCGTTCACTGGTGCATTCAAGGACCCTCCAGCCTCGTGCTGCTGACTGAGCTTCCAGATCATCCATCCATCCATCCATCCATCCATCAGTGATCCATGTTCTTGTGGACGAGACTCGTCTCCAGCTGTTTATGCGCCATGTGATCAGTTGTGAGAGCGATTTTATAGATTCCTTGTATTGGTCTCATTTTCCTGCGAGCGTTTATGGCTGTAACGCAAATGAAGCAGAGTTTACAACACTTTGTGTTTTTATGCCCTACTGTCTCCCATTCCTTCAGCGTTTCTCAGAAAGGAGAACTGCGCTTGCAATTCTGTCGTCTAGGGCAGGGGTCCCCAACCACCGGGCCGCGGCCCGGTACCGGTCCGTGAGATATTTGTTACCGGGCCGCAAAGAAAGAATAACTAATGTATACAATTTCCGTTGTATCGATTATTAGCGTCTAAAAGGTGTTTTATTTTGAAAAACGGCCGGATTTTCTCCAACGTAACAATCGCGTCTTGATACGTTGCGAAAAAAAACAGCCATGAACTTGCGAAAATTAATAAAAAGAAACAAAAGTATTTGGAGAGCTTCTTTACCGAGGAAAAAAGTCCAACTGAGGAGGAAGAAGAGGAGGTGATGACCTCCAAGAAGAGAAACCAGGACTAAGACTTAAAACTCGGGTATTAACAGCTGATTAGCTCCGTTAACAAGCAATGAAGGGTTAAAACCTGCTTCGGCACAGAGACCAAGAACCCTGATTAAAAAACAAGAATGTGGAATTTATGAAACCAAAAAAACCATGAAGGACAGAAGTAATTATTGGGACCACAATTTATGGTGAGTAGATATTGATATTAAATATTTATTTATACCCCCCCGGTCCGCGAAAAACATTCACGGCATGAAACCGGTCCGTGGCAGGAAAAAGGTTGGGGACCGCTGGTCTAGGGTGCGCGTGTGTGTGTAGGTGTGTGTGTGTGTGCTTTGAAAAAACAAGGTAGGAGATGTAGGATCAATACAGTTTATCCCACCAGCCACAGTTAACATGCTGTGGGTGTTTGGCACAACAGGCGTTGTGCAAAGGGCGCAGACACCGAGCCGGGTCGAAGATGATGAAGATGAAGCTAATCATCTTCAAAAGGAGCCACAGCAATGTGAGACACTTTGAGAGCCCCCCCCCCCCCCCCCCGTGTTGATTCGCTGCTTATAGGAGAGGGACAGAAGAGATTTAGATTGTAAAGAGCAAAAAAAATGATCTTGAGCGTCACGTCTTTATTTAGACAGCACATATAAAATAGGAGGTAAATGTTCACAGAAAGTAAAGTTTAGAAGTTACATCAAAGGAGATTGCAGCGTCTCCATCGACATTTGTCTGATGAATAACATTTTGAGCATTTTCATTCTGTCTCCACGTTTATTGCCATTATGATGTCAGGTTAGTCCGTAAAACAAAAACGACTCGTCTGCTTCTTAAATCTGAATTTAATCCAGTTTATTAACGTTCGGTGGACGGAGATGTTTGAAAAGTGTGACGTCACCGTAACTCCTTGCTGAAGTTTGACTCAGATTATGACGACAGTCTGGGATTATTATGACGGATACACACATTTTAGGTCTCTACGTCAGGAAACACAGAGCAAATGAGCGCGTGAACTTCACCTGCTTGGACGCCGTCTCCCCGCCTCCGGCTGCTGCTGCTGCTGCTGCGGCTGCACCGTTACCGAGCTCGGGCAGCCTCCTCCGGCTCAGCGCCAGCAGGTAAACCAGCGCCCCCAGCCACACCAGCACCGCCACGGCCACCGCCAGCCTCCGACAGAGACGCTTCATCTTCCGTTCAGGAGGAGCCGGCGGCGCCCGCAGCCCGCTTTTTGTCAGAATCCCATTTTTAAAGAACCGAGCAAACAAATCAAACAAGCGACAAGAACTGAGGCGCGCAAGTCCGTCCGGTCCCGGTGGCGATACAACACCGGCTGCACGCCGCGCTCAACTCGGAGGCGCGAGCACTTCCCTGACAACGCCTGAGAGCGGTGCGCGCGTGCGCGCGGGTCCGTGAATCAGTGTGTTCTTGTTAAGGTGCCCTCGACCCAATGAAGGGTTGTGCGGGAGAGCATGGAGCTCCACCTGCCGACATCCACAGGTGAGGGTAATAATAATAATAAACCAGAGCAGCACTCTGAGAGCACAGACCTCCTAACTGGATCTACACCGTCCACATGGTGATCTGGATCAGCACCAGAAGGTTCTAGATTGTTCTGGTATATTTATACACCAACATGAAAAGTCAAAGTGAATCAGAGTTTGTGTGTATTTTTATCAGATTCTTGAGTCTATAAATGTAATATTTGTTCCTGACCTCGTTCTGGATCAGACGTGTTTCATGATAGTTCATACCGGACCCCTTTATGACTGATATTTGGTGAGTGAATTGAATGGAGATTTTACAAGATATAATTTTTTGAAAAAGCCTCCATTATAATTAAATTAGAAAATCTGGATTGCAACAGTATTCCCATCTGGTCCTGCTAAGATTTCTGAAAATGCCATCAAGATCTGTCTGTAACTTGTTGAGTTACGTTGCTAAAAGACAAACAGACAGAGGGACCGACAGACAAAGAAACCAACGCCGCCGATTATATAACGATGGTGGAGCTAATAATAATAATATGGATGCTTTGTTAAACTACATTTCTATTCTATTCTATTTTCAGATGTGTCCTTGGTCAAACTGATGGATTAAAAAATAAAAATATAAACCCATAATTAAAGCCGCAAGCGGCGTTGTATGGATTATTTGGATTATATGGCCCTCTGCCATCAGGAGTTTTTAAGTCTCAATCCAATATGGCCGCCTTCCTGTGTGTCTGGGGGCGTGGCCATAATATATATATATATATATATTTGCCTTGACATGGCGCATGTCTGTACCGAATTTCGTGGCTGTCCGACAAAGTTGGCATCTTCCCAAAGGAGGGGTTGCCATCGCCATGGCAACAGCGTGAAAAATGCAGCCTGGGTGTCATTGCCTTTTCAACCGGCATGTGTGCGAGAATGTATGTGGCAACTTTGGGACGTTCCCATGCTAATATGCCATTTTCATAAGATTGGTGATTGTTTTGTGTCGCACTCATTTGATTAACATGGGGAATGCCGGCCATTGCCACGGCAACACCGTCAAAAGAACAACATGGTTACGATTGAGTTTTCGGACCGGCATGCGGGTTAGATTGTATGTGGCAAATTCGGGACGTTTCCATGGTAATATTTTTAAATATAATGGGATAATATCGTGTCGTTTGTCATAGACTAACATGGGGAACTTTGGCCATTTCCATAGTAACACCGTAAAAACAACAACATGGTTACGATTGGGTTTTTTGATCAGGACCACATGAGAAAATCTTTTGGTAAGTTTCAATAATTTCTGGCAAACTATTTTTTAAAATTCCCATTCAATTTTTGTTATCGTTCTCTAGGGGGCGCTGTAAGGCCGATTGTCAAAGTTTTACTTTTAAAGTGTCCAGGTAGGAAGGGTCAATAAGTGTTTAAAATCTGGTTTTGATTGGAGTGTGTGTGTGCAAACGCTGACTCAGGAGTTTTTAAGTTTCAATCCAATATGGCCGCCTTCCTGTGTGTCCGGGGGCTTGGCCATAATACTTTTTTTTTTTTTTGCCCTGACATGACGCACGTCTGTACCGAATTTCGTGGCTGTCTGACAAAGTTGGCGTCGGACCCCTCCCCGTAGGAGGGGTTGCCATCGCCATGGCAACAGCGTAAAAACAACATGGTTACGATTGTGTTTTTTGATCGGGACCACATGAGGGAATTTTCTGGAAAATTTCAATCATTTCTGGCAAACTATTTTTTTACTTTCCATTCAATTTTTGTTCTTGTTCTGTAGGGGGCGGTGTAAGGCCGATTGTCAAAGTTTCCCTTTTAAAGTGTCCAGGTAGGAAGGGTCAATAAGTGTTTAAAATCTGGTTTTGATTGGAGTGTGTGTGCAAACGCTGACTCTGCAGTTTTTAAGTTTCAATCCAATATGGCCGCCTTCCTGTGTGTCTGGGGGCGTGGTATGTTGCTCGCGCCATGACGTCACCGGAAGTCCATCCACATATATGAATATCATTAATATCATTAATGATATTCATATATGTAAATACACTGATCATGTTTAATGATTACTCACACTAACTATTAACAAAGTTTGAACAAGGTAGGGGACAGATTTGACTAGAAGTCTTTTATTTTATACAAACTCTTGAGAAACCATGGAAATAAACATTCCACAAAGAATGGGACTATCAATTATTATTTTTTCTAATCTTGTGTTGTTTCAACAGGTAAAAAAAATATATAAAAACTAATTTAAACAGCAGGTCTCCCATCCCCAGTCAGAACTGCTGCTGCCGGATGATTCCAGAACGGACTGAGAATCCTCTTGAGCTGCTTCTAGCAGGAATAAATTTATTCCCGGTTTCCTTTTGGTCTCTGCAAACGAAAAGGTCATTAGAACTCCCACCATCCTCCAAATGCTCAGCTGTCATTCAGGAGTAGAAGTGACTGTTTCTCACCATTAGTGCCTTGGTCCTCGTCGATGGAAGCCTTTGTCATGCATTCAGGGTCTTCTGCTGAAGACTCTGGCGTCTTCGATTTGGATGATCTGCAGTAGTTTTGGTGGGGTTTATCAGTCGGCATAATGAAAGTAGAGATGACCATCTCCGGTATAATCCTCATCACAGGGTCCATCACCAACATCCTCTTCAGCACATCAGTGCACAGGTTCCTGTCACTCCTTTCATTTTCATTGTCTTCCTCCAAATCTTCTCACCTGTCTTGTCTCTCCTCGTCCACCGTACTGAATCTACTCTCAGGTGGAGCGGGCTGCACCAGGGTCACACCTGGTGTTGACCTTACAGGAGATGGACTCCTGGACTCTGTGTTGCACACTTGAAGAATGACTCAGTGTGTTTTGGAATGAATTTATTGTAAAATACATACAGACAACATATTTACATGCGCCGGTGTCCTCCTGCGCCACATTCTAGCATCTCTATGCGTGCCCGTAGGTTGCTGCTATCAGTGCTGTCAGACGTGCTCACCAAGCAGCACACTCCCTGCTGTGGCGGATGTCGGTAATACACCGTCAATGTATATTGCCTGCATGTCGATATCTCGAGTACAACATTTTACCCCAAACCCATACCATGAAGACTAACAATAGTAAGTCCAGAGTAAAAGGCTTTAATGTTAGTAACAATACTTCAGTAATATACAATAACAATAATGATATGTAAGAGTGTGGGGGTGTCTTGCTTCACAAACACACTATCCTCACATCTGGTTGGGAGATGATGTCACTGGGGTCCATCTGAGGGGTAACAGGCTGATCCATGGTCACCCAGGCTTTTAAAAC
>NC_090916.1:10350761-10390761 GCF_040956055.1 Brachionichthys hirsutus
AGACCTCGCTGCCATAGGGGGTGAGATGTAAAGAACAATTGTAATAAAGGCTCTTATAAAAAATCAAAAAAATCTTCCTCCTCAGTAGGACTTTTTCCCTTAGCAAAGAAGCTCTCCAAAGAATTTTGTTTCTTTTTATTAATTTTCGCGAGTTCACGGCTGTTTTTTTGCAACGTATCAAGACGCGATTGTTACGTTGGAGAACATCCGGTCGTTTTTCAAAATAAAACACCTTTTAGACGCTAATAATCGATACAACGGAAATTGTATACATTAGTTGTTCTATCTTTGCGGCCCGGTAACAAATGCCTCACGGACCGGTACCGGGCCGCGGCCCGGTGGTTGGGGACCCCTGAGCTAGAGCTCTAAACAAAGCTGCCGTTTGTGTCACCTGGCACTGACAGGTGGGTTGACTGGTTTGTTTGCTTACTGGACACTCCAACATGAAGGAAACTGTGGGATGGGGCTAGATTGGGGGGGGGGGGGGCTGCTCCATGACACAATGACAAGTCATATGACAATGTTCTACAATGATAATACCTTTAAACAGAATGGAAAATGCACAAGTAGATGAATTTCACACGAAAGCAGGAAGTAGGCACAACGAAAAACCCCAACTTCTCGGTCAGGCAAGCGTTACACGGTTTATGAACGCTGATCGGGTGACGCCAGACTCATCCGGTGCCATTTTCTGCAGCTCTAAACAGCTTAGACTGCTTTAAGGAGCGGAGAGTGACGTTTTTCCTCTGGGGTAACAGACATTTCAATGAATCACATCCGGTACGCAACACACATCCATCATTTGACGGGACGGAAAGGAAAAAAGGTCTCAAACTACTCAGAAACGGCTTGATTCGTGCTGCGGAGTCTGCAGATTCAGCTCGAGTAACGCGTTCTTAGTCTTATTGCTGATTATCTTCGGGAAGAAACTCACAAACAATCCAGATTTAAAAGGAACCTGCTGGCAGTAGATCATGTCCCAGCTCGGGTACGGAAGCTCCTGGGCTACAAACTCATCTAAAACGCGATGCAGCGCGAGTACTAATCAGTAACCGACGTTTAAGACGACGAAAGTGGGAGCATAAACTTGAAAAATAGCTGAAATGGCTCGTTTTCAAGCTAGGATGTTTATTTATTAGCCAACTTCCCAACCCCCACCCTCGGCCTGTACAGCAGAACAACAATGGGTCGGGACGGGTTTCGTTGGGATCTACGGTTCACGTCAAAATAACAACTTCCACATATGACAGAGTGTGTTCAACTCTTACCCCCAGAAGCCACAGGGACACCGCGGCGGTAGACTCGGAGGTTTGCTTCGTTCACTTGTGTCTCCCATGACTTCCAACAAAAAAAAAAAACAGCCGACGTGTTAACGCAAGGCTGGGGATGAGTCCGAGGCCTGGTCGTTCAATGGGCAAAACGACCCGACACGGAAATTTAACCAAAGAACGAAAGCACCTCCTCGTAGAAAAGGTCCAAATGAGCTGAATGCGTGACGGGACTGAGCCGCTCGCCCTCAAACCCCCGAAATTAGACGAGAAGAGCTCAGTTTGAGCAGAAACAATTCAGCAGCACTCAGAGCCATCAGCCGGACGCTCGGATGTTCGGACGGACGATAAAACGAGGGGGCGTCCCGGCGCTTCAACCGACAGCGAGCCGCTGAGAAACCTCCCGAGCCGTCCAAAACCACCGATAAAAGAAACATTTAGCGGCGTCTAGCGCGCACGACCGGAGGAGAACCGAGGAAGTGGAGCCATTGAGGAGGCCTTCCCTTATCAGTTCATGGCCACCCCTATTCACACGTCGCTGCTCGAACGTCTGCTGGGCCGGAAGCGCGTCCATCAAACCAGAAGCGTCAATGCTGCCCAAGGAAACGGAGCCGGAACTTCCGGAAGCGTCTTCTGCCCAGCCGAACGGGAACGGCCCGGAGACATTCCCGCAGCCGACCCTGCTCACTTAAAACGGGTCAGCGCGGCCTGTCTCTGCCCGCCACCTCGAGCTAACAGCTAGCACGCGATGCTATCAGCAGCATCTACACATGCCGTCCTCCGCTCTACTCCTAATCTCCGTCAGGCGTCTGTGGAGGTTTCTTTCTTCTTCAGCAGTTGTTTGATTAAACAATTGCCACTAATTTCATAATTCATTTTACAGTTTAAATTTGCAAATGTCGCCATTTAGACATCAAACACAAGAGCTAGTGTAACATTAATTCACTGGAGCATTTCAGTCCAATATTCACCTCAGTTTTATTTTTAAATTATGTTTCCATCACCTTATATGTATCAGAGATGATCTTATAGTGAATAAATATCACCACACACAATGGTCAGTGAATCAATGACTATCAGTGATTGATCTGAACCTGAATTCATTCAGGTGCAGTTCTCATCGCTTTATGGTAAACTCTGCAACTCAAACAGGCGGCTGAGTTTTCCGTCACCTCCTCTCGACCCGTTGGATTGTTTTCCTTCAAGTTGGGACCAAACAAGAATCGTTTCAGAAACAAGACAAAATGCTGCATGAGGTTCAAAATTAGGCGTTTTTAAATGTTTCACAACAATAAAACAGCTGTTTAGGCAGCATTGACACGTCAGTGTTTTTACAGGGCAACCAGAGCAATGTACGCTGATTGATCAACCACCGCTGCTGGTCTGCAGACAAGATCAATGTATTGCTCGTACCAACGAACTCTGTTTTACAGCAGTGTTTGAAGCAAGCTGATGGATGTGACCCCTCACAGCGATGAACATTGATAGAACATGTCAGATGTAATCACATTTTCAAGGGTTGGCGTTTTCAACAATAGGCAGTGAAATGCAGTTACCCAACAAAAGATCAATACTTATACACCGTATATATATTAACTAAAACTATCGGCATATTTGAATGCAGACTGGATGGGGAGTGTGTTCTCACTACCTCAACGTAGCCCTCTCTCGGCTGCCTGATTATTTCTTAAGGAAGACTTCATCCAACTAAATGCAATGGACGACACAAACAATGTTTCTCCGGTCATGATTGGGTCACCCAGATAGTCGGATATTTCAGGTTACTTCATATTAAATAAAAGGCAATGCAAAAGTGCATCATCAGGACACACTGATAGCTTAACTCTGAAACAAACTTCCAAATGAAACACACACAACAACTAAAGTCTGACAGGAAGCATTCAACTAACCTAACACACACGAGGAAAGTTACTCAATCCAGCAAGGTACTTCTGTCAGAATACGTTAGATGCAAACTTTTATTCTGTATACTTGAATAAAATAAAGTGCCAATAGCAGCTGCTCGTTGATCTACTGTATAGAAACTTTCTTCCCTGCAAGTGCAAATAGAATTTGGTCCAAGCCCCCAACATCGATTTGGGACATTCTAATTGAGTCCTCAAATCATTTGTGCTAAGATATCGAAGTGCTTAAAACACTAAGACACTAAGTTCAATCAAAATGTCTTGACAGTGACCTTTTTCTTAAGGTATGAATTTTAACTATGAAAAAGATACGACCCAGTTTGGTTTTGGGTGTGAAAGCCTTACCAAACATGTAATTAGCAAAGACATACACGGACTAAATGCAAATTGCATACAAATGCTATAGAATTTGTCATTTCCCGGCTCGATCGTTTCAAGAATTGATTTCCCAAATGTGAAAAATGTTTGACTCGTACTTTTGCTAGCCTGATGGTGTGAAAAGTGAGACATTTTCTTTAAAAAAGGAAATAGCTTGCTTAATGAGAATCTCCATCTTTCGCTAAATACTGACTCTTAAAAGTTCTAATAGCAACTCCCCGCCGGACGGCCCGGCCTTGCTGCCGTTTGGTACCACAGCGGAACCACAGTTCAGTTTGAGATTCCACTCTGTTGCTTCTTGTCAGATACAAAACGCCTCCACTGGCTTCATGTTGTGAAGGTAACAGGGGGACGGGCTGCAGACACACCGGCCTCTGACGCTGCACGGCGATGAGACGATGGCTCAAAGCAGTGCCGGTCTGCACGATAAAGGCTGTGCAGACCGGCCTCGGAGGTCGACCTTCCTCACATCTTCCAAATAAGAGAGAGAGGACTATTAATGATGGGACAGTGAGGAAGATGAGGAGGAGGAAGGCTGGGAGGGAAGCAGGCTGTGTGTGCGTGAAGGTCGCTGGGGTCGCGGCTGCTGGGTGGTGGACTCAGAATCAGAAGAGTCCAGGCCCGGGCTGCCTTCGTTAACCTCCGTGTCCAGCTGGGCCGGACACTCAAAGTGAACGCAATGGAACACCTGAAGAGAGATCGAGAATCAGAACGTTAGAACAGAGATCAACGCACATCTTCACGAGTTCAGAAAGATCCTTCCCATCCATCATCATCATCATCATCATCATCATCATCATCGAGAACCCTGCCCCGAGGCTTTCCTCTGCCCCTGAATGAAAAGGTTCGATGATGAGATCCGGTTGTAGAGTTCAGAACCTTTAGCCCGTCCATTCCATATCATCTCCCCCCCCCCATCATTTGTGGCATGAATTTCTTTTTTGGATTAATAAAGTATTCTGAATGATCAAAGGGTAGGCCAATTAGCCACCTGTGCAAAACTAAGCTAGCATATAGCATAATAGCTACGAGAGGCGAACATTTGAACCGAATGTCGACCGAAACGCAGATGTATCGTACAACCAAGTCATTGAACGCTTAAAACGAATGATTCATTACAGGCGCCATGAGCGGTCTTTGATTCCATTAAATTGTGTCAGAGCTCGATTCCAAGTCGCGGTTTGTTCAAAGATGGTGGAACAAGTCGGACATGGAATGGACTCTGATGGGAATCTTTGGGCAGCGCCTGCATTTTCAGACCCAAACTATCACCATGCGAGTGAGGATGATCCACCTTGTGGCCGGTGAGGCTGTTCTTTCAGTTTTGAGTCACATTAACCCCTCGCTGACGCTGGCCCGGGTCCACCCAGGATAAACTGATAGAAACGTTTTCAGTCTCAGATCTGACATCACCCAAGATGCAAAGACATCGGTAACAATTGATATTATCCCTGTATTCCTCTCAACCTTTACTGATATTTAAACGGCCATTGTATAACCGCACTAAGCATAACAAAGTAATCCGTTTAGTTTGGAGAAAATAAATGACTGTAAAACAAAGTCTGAACTTTGTCATCTTGAAATCCGTTTTAGTTACTTTCTAAAGGAGACATATTATACAGTTTCTCCACAAGTTAACGCAGTTCCCAGACACTTAAATGAGACATTTCTGTCTCAAGCAGATGCTGCAGGACAGCGTCCCTCATTTCTGTCTCACACAGATGCTGCAGGACAGCGTCCCTCATTTCTGTCTCAAACAGATGCTGCAGAACAGCGTCCCTCATTTCTGTCTCACACAGATGCTGCAGGACAGCGTCCCTCATTTCTGTCTCACACAGATGCTGCAGGACAGCGTCCCTCATTTCTGTCTCAAACAGATGCTGCAGGACAGCGTCCCTCTTTTCTGTCTCAAGCAGATGCTGCAGGACAGCGTCCCTCATTTCTGTCTCAAACAGATGCTGCAGGACAGCGTCCCTCATTTCTGTCTCAAACAGATGCTGCAGGACAGCGTCCCTCATTTCTGTCTCAAACAGATGCTGCAGGACAGCGTCCCTCATTTCTGTCTCAAACAGATGCTGCAGGACAGCGTCCCTCATTTCTGTCTCACACAGATGCTGCAGGACAGCGTCCCTCATTTCTGTCTCACACAGATGCTGCAGGACAGCGTCCCTCATTTCTGTCTCACACAGATGCTGCAGGACAGCGTCCCTCTTTTGGGACGCTACCGGGATTCAACTGTTTGAACCGGCGACATCGACCAAAATGAGCGTTCAGTGCGTCTCGTGGAGACAGACATGACGCTCTTCTCTCTCGTGCCGTGTAAAGCGTGGGGGACTCTTGCACGAGCCACAGGTCGAGCGTGGACGTGCGGAGCGCAGACACAAGGAGAGTGCGCGCACGTCTTGCGAACGTCCCGCCCACTGTGACGTCACCCAGACCCGAACCAATGCTTGATTACAGAGCTACGCGGGATCGACTGGATGGTTTCATTTAGCAGGTTTTGGCTTTGGTAATGACCCGGAACCACCAAAATAGGAGAGTCTAAACATGAGAAGTGTTATTTTGTTCATAATATGTCCCCTTTAATGTGCTATCGTGTTACATGTGGATTTAAGAAGATCAACCTGCAGTTCGAACACAGTGCTTCACCTCATTAGCAGTGTTGTGAGTCCCAACGATCCGGATGAAAGAGGCAGGCTGCTTATCAAAAACCAGCGTCTGCCATGATCTGGAAGAGAAGAGAAGAGAAGAGAAGAGAAGCATCAAAAGCCGGACGTGACCACCTTGCTTCTGTTGATCCTGCGTTTCTGGCTTGATTCTTGGTCACTGTTCTCGTCTTTCTTCCTTCAGGCCATTTCATTCCGTGTGTGGAACATATCTCAGTGTTCCCTTCCACGCAGAGAGGCTTTCAACAACGTGTGCTGAAGCTCCTCTGTTGCTAAATGAAATATGATCCGCCGATGCCAGACACGCGTTCGTCCTCGGGGAGACGTCGTCGTGTTCTGTACGACCGGCAATCATTTCCACAAATACATTACTAATATAATTTCAAAATGGTGTCTTTCAGCACGTCATAGGTTCGACGTCCGTCCGACCACCATTACAAGCATTCAGGCCGGAGGAAGAAGCGGAAGCCTCACCGGCACGCCACTCTGGTGCGGTCGACCACCTTCGTCCATTGCTGCTGGTTGGCGGAGACTTCGATGTAGTAACTGTAGGAGCGCTCATCGCAGTCCCAGAGCAGCAGCCTGAACAGAGCAGGGAGGAGGCACACCTTATTCTGTCTGCAGGATGACTGTTGACTGTTGTGTTCCTGTTGTGTTCCTGTTGTGTTCCTGTTGTGTTCCTGTTGTGTCCCTGTTGCGTTCCTGTTGCGTTCCTGTTGCGTTCCTGTTGCGTTCCTGTTGCGTTCCTGCTGCGTCCCTGTTGCGTCCCTGTTGCGTTCCTGTTGCGTTCCTGTTGCGTTCCTGTTGCGTTCCTGTTGTGTCCCTGTTGCGTTCCTGTTGCGTTCCTGTTGCGTCCCTGTTGTGTTCCTGTTGTGTTCCTGTTGCGTTCCTGTTGCGTTCCTGTTGCGTTCCTGTTGCGTTCCTGTTGCGTTCCTGTTGCGTTCCTGCTGCGTCCCTGTTGCGTCCCTGTTGCGTTCCTGTTGCGTTCCTGTTGCGTTCCTGTTGTGTCCCTGCTGTGTCCCTGCTGTGTCCCTGTTGTGTCCCTGTTGTGTCCCTCTTGCGTTCCTGTTGCGTTCCTGTTGTGTCCCTGTTGTGTTCCTGTTGTGTTCCTGTTGTGTCCCTGTTGTGTCCCTGTTGTGTCCCTGTTGTGTCCCTCTTGCGTTCCTGTTGCGTTCCTGTTGTGTCCCTGTTGTGTTCCTGTTGTGTCCCTGTTGTGTTCCTGTTGTGTTCCTGTTGCGTTCCTGTTGCGTTCCTGTTGCGTTCCTGTTGTGTTCCTGTTGCGTTCCTGTTGCGTTCCTGCTGCGTCCCTGCTGTGTCCCTGTTGCGTTCCTGTTGTGTCCCTGTTGTGTTCCTGTTGTGTTCCTGTTGCGTTCCTGTTGTGTTCCTGTTGTGTTCCTGTTGCGTCCCTGCTGCGTCCCTGTTGCGTTCCTGTTGCGTTCCTGCTGCGTCCCTGCTGTGTCCCTGTTGCGTTCCTGTTGTGTCCCTGTTGTGTTCCTGTTGTGTTCCTGTTGTGTCCCTGTTGTGTTCCTGTTGTGTTCCTGTTGCGTTCCTGTTGTGTTCCTGTTGTGTTCCTGTTGCGTCCCTGCTGCGTCCCTGCTGTGTCCCTGTTGCGTTCCTGTTGTGTTCCTGTTGTGTTCCTGTTGCGTCCCTGCTGCGTCCCTGTTGTGTTCCTGTTGCGTCCCTGTTGCGTTCCTGTTGTGTCCCTGTTGTGTTCCTGTTGTGTTCCTGTTGCGTTCCTGTTGTGTTCCTGTTGCGTCCCTGCTGCGTTCCTGTTGCGTTCCTGTTGTGTTCCTGTTGTGTCCCTGTTGCGTCCCTGTTGCGTTCCTGTTGCGTTCCTGTTGTGTCCCTGTTGTGTCCCTGTTGTGTCCCTGTTGTGTCCCTGTTGTGTTCCTGTTGTGTTCCTGTTGTGTCCCTGTTGTGTTCCTGTTGTGTTCCTGTTGTGTTCCTGTTGTGTTCCTGTTGTGTTCCTGTTGTGTTCCTGTTGTACCTCAAGGAGCTGATGGAGTAGGGCTGAGCCAGCTGGATCACAATCGCTCCCGAGCCCAGCTGATGGCAGGTGTAACCAGAGTCCCAGTCGTAGTTGCGCGTGTCGCCGTTGAGCAAGGCATTTCTGCTACGGCTCACCCCCTCAATGACGCTGGCACATGATGCAATGGTCGCAACGTTCTCACTGGGAACTGGCGACATGAGACGAAGGGTTAATGAGCCGTTCAGCTACGACCTGCCCCCGTGTGAACGCAGGGCATCAGATGAATCCCTGCCTCACAGGTTAGCCTATCATATCAGAGGGCAAGTCCATGCACCGCAAACACTTCAGACACTTCAGACACACGGGACAGACGTTGTCCAGTGTCCCTTTCTGCAACTTACCCAGAAGCCCATTCTCCAACGTAAAGGAGCGGTTGGTGAACATACACTCAAAAGCCACTAGGTGGAAGACCTTGTTGACGGTGTTGTGCGTTCCCACAATGCGAACATACCTAAGACGAGAGGTACGATGCGAGTGAATGGGGAAACTCAACCCCCCCCTCCCCCCCCCCAGCCTATGCAAAGTACAGCAAAGGGCTGTGCGATAAGCAAAGGTGAACTCCTGTTCTAAAACTTAAGGACAACAGTGAATTAAAACAGGTAAATAATAAATAAAGGGACACGGTTGGATGTCACCAACAACAAATGTACACCGTTAAAAGTGAAATGTATTTGTTAGAGTGCTGCTCCTCGTATTTAGCGAATAAGCAGCCCGTTACTGCAAAGCTCTTCTGTCTGCAACTCGGAAGCAACCGAAATGTTTGGCTTCTGTCCGAAGTCGCGCAGACATCAGCATCACGTGCGCCCCCGTGTGGAGGTCCACAAAATGTTTCCCCTCAAGGGCAAGAACTTACCTGCAAACTCGCGGTGTGAAGTACAGATTCTGCCAAGAGCGGCACAGATACTTGGAATGATCCGCAACACGCACCCAGTCCAGTTCATCCATCGATACCTCAACGTAGTAGGAGTAGGACCTAACAGAACCAAAGACGGCATGGATGATCAGTAGTTAGCTGCCATTGTACTACGAAGTCAGTATAATGAAACGCATTAAAAAGAAAAAAAGAATTCCTAAACCAGAGAAAGGGATTTCTGTCCAACCAATGCGGCGCTCATTTACCCAGTTCCCATGTCTGAGGAACAAATGCACTTGTGCCATTCAGTGCACCCAGTGGAGGGGGGGGGGGGGGGTCCCAAAGGGACATCGTGCATGGTCGGTCCATTGCTGTCTTGAGGAGCAGGAAGTGATTGCTTCATTAACAAAACGCCTGGTCTTAAGTCAACGCTTCTTAAACGTGGTGCACTTATAGCTCACACCAATACGGACATTTCTCTTCACCTCTGCTGGTCAACGTCTACGTGGACCTGGACTGTGTGCGACAACGTTTGTAGGGGCAGAGACACACTACACACACTACACAACACTATACCCCCTCGGGGTGTTGGGACAGAATAAGTGGAAATAAGCTGCTGTGCGTTGTGCTTAAACATCAGAGGGTGGAGATGCACGAATAGTTTGCATCCCATCCACCACGAATCACAATGAATGCCGCTGACAACCTGCAGATTCAGACACCACACTCGGTTTAGAACGTCCACAGCGCTCCTGCTCATGACTATCAATCATCTGCATTCTACAGAAAATGGGTCAAACACATGTGATGAACTGTGACTCCGTCTCACCGGCTGTCTCGATCCCACAGCAGCAGGCGGGCGTGGTTGATAATGGACGCCTGGCCGAGTTTGACCTGAATGCCGGCCCGGCCATCCTCCTCAATAGGATGTCTGGAGAAGCCGTGGTCCAGGTCGTAGTTCTGGGTGTCGCCGTCCAGCAGCGCAGATTTAAGCTCCCCCTTCACCACCTGAGCGCCGTACTTCATGGTGGCAATGTTCTCCTCGGGGACTGAAAGACACAGAGCAACGTACGCACAGGACTCGAGTATCCCGTTTAAGATTTGATGCTTGGAGGTGGCGAGCAGGAAGGGCTCACTGACCGAGCATGCCCCGGTAGTTGAGCTCCATGTCGCGGCTCTCGGAGCGAGTCTTGATGGCGTCCAGCAGGTCGTCGGGGCTCAGTAAGCCGGACGGTCGCACCACATTCAGCATCTCCGCCAGCGTCATGAGAGGAAGCCGCACCGCCGACATCACCTCCTGCTTGTCGTTCCCGTCCACGTGCTGCCGGCACCACCGACACAAGGCCTGGAAGATTTCCTTCTCGCTGGCAGCAAACGAGTCTCGTCTGACGATGGTCAGCAGAGCGCTCTGCAAAAACAAGCGCTCGCTTCGTCACGGCCCATTTAACGCCCCTTAGATACGGGGAGACGCTTCCCCACGTTCCACACCGGTTAAACACGCTTTATCAATCCAGGCCATAATGAGCAGACAGCGAACCACGTCACTGTTCCAGCTGCAACCAGGAAGCGATTCATTGTTCCAGCTGCAACCAGGAAGCGATTCATTGTTCCAGCTGTAACCAGGATCGATTCATTGTTCCAGCTGTAACCAGGAAGCGATTCCTTATTTCAGCTGTAACCAGGAAGCGATTCATTGTTCCAGCTGTAACCAGGAAGTGATGGGATTTCACGCCACCGGCGACCCGACGGAGACCCACTGAGGGTTGAAAGCTGTTGGTGTTTCCCTCATCTTGAGACAGAGGGTTTGTTTTTTTGCATTGATAAATAAAAGCTAAATCCTTGACGCACTGAGGTAAGATGAGATTTCTTTTTTCTACATGGAACCTTTAAAGCACATTTTATATCCAACTGGAGTTGTACAGTTTCAGATCCATGAGCACCCAGTAAGTCTCATTGTTACTTTTGCACATCCAGCCGTTCTATTTGCCACCTAACTTAATAGTAGTGACAAAGCTTTATTTTGTCTTTCTAATTTAACCGAGACGTGATTTCGATCACGACTCTGCCGCTCCCAGAAGGAGCCCCTCTGCGTCTAGATTTCACAGTATCTGTATCTGACCTTTGTGTCACACCAAAGCCACAAAATATCACATATCAGTGTGGAGCACATCAAGAATGAAGCATAAGAAGTGTAAGAAAGAAATGCAATCTCGATTACAAGTTCCTTCTGGAACCATGCAAACGTTCACCTTGGAAAGCATGAGGAAGCCGTCAGAATTCAACACTTGAGGTCCGTGTCGGTCCATAAAGGCACAGCAGGCTGCACTGAGTGCACTCAGAGAGTACAGACTGGCCACATCAAAAACCAGGCAAGCATTGTTGGTGTGTAGGATGGTGCGGAGGAAGTCAGAAGTGGAGTCCTCCAGCGGCTGGAGGCCATAGCGGTGAGCCAGTCCCAGAAACTCGAGGAGCACCTCTTCCCGAGCTGAGCTGAGGCTGGCTCTACCTGTGTACAGGTAGTGGAGCAGCATTGAGAAGGCTTCAGCCCTCGTCTCCTCGAGACACACCTCCGCCTGCGGATGAGACTCTTTCATTCCACCATATAACAGGGCCCTGAGATGCAAAGAGAAAACAACAGACTTCAATGTTCAAATATGGCTTCCAGTTGCATTAAAGGGGACACGTTATGAGAAAATCACTTTTCCCGTGTTTCTACACTCATATTCGTGGTTTGGGGTCATCACCAACCCAAAAACTGCCAAATTAAACCATCCAGTCAATCCTGTGCAGTGTGAGTAGTTCTGTAATCAAGTATTGAAACCCGTCTTGCAGCATTTTCTCCCCCACCCCTTGTGACATCACAAGGGGGGACCTTTCATAAGATGTGCGTGCACGTCCGTCCTTTGCGGCCACTAGAGAGAAGCGCTGCTGTTCTGTTGGCTGCACTGAACAACACAGATGTCTACTCCGGCTACCAGCATCAGAGGACAGAAGAGCAGAGGATAAAGGTTATTGTTGGTGGTCATGTTCCCGCGAAAACGGACCAAAATGTTTTAGTGTGTGAAACACTTGGAGCCTGACTGCTTTAAGAACCTCGGACAATATAACGCTGGACGAGCTAAGAAACTTCATCTCCAACAAGCAGCTGCCCAGGACGGAAGTGGAGCAAAGGTGAGTACCGTATTTTCACAACAATTAGACGCACGTAAAAGTCTTAAATTATCTTCAAAATGTGCCGAACGCCCTATCGTCCGCGCGCCCTATGTTTTGTTGTAAGGCAGACTCAGTCGGGCGCCTCGCGGAGTGATACGCACCGATGCTGTCCTTCACCATAGTATTATGGCGTGCTGACAAAGCGGAGTTCCAACTCAAGGCTGTCGGTCCCGCAGCAGAACACGGGAATAGAGCAGCGGCGAGAGAATCCAGCGTTAATGAATCAATGGAGGAAGAGGAGGAAGCAAGAAGAAGACCTGCAGCAACTCGGCTCCTGTGATCTGCGACTCCGTGCGCGCCGATCTTAACCAGAGTGAAGCTAGCTAACGAGCTAACTAGCAAACTAGTTTATCAGCGTCATCCCCGGTGGATTAACCAAAGAACTCCAACCGTTCAACGTTAAACTGCGAGCTGCGTGGGAGCGCTGGACGACAGAAGGAGACCACAGTTCCACTCAGAGTGGAAGGCAGCGCAGCGCCACCGTTTGTGACTGGAGTGTAGATGCTAGGGCTAACTGTCTGCTAGCATTGTTGTTCGCTTCATTTCCGAGGCGCCGCACGGCACGGCACGGAAAGACTCCGACAGTGAAGAAAGAGGCCGGCATGTTTGACGGAGATCTAGCGCAGCGGTTCGACACAGAAACAGAGGATGAGGACTTTGATGGGTTTGATTAATGACGATTAAAAAAAGCTGAGTACCAAACCCTGTTTTGCTCAGGCTCTATTTTGCGCACCTATCATGCCGGCGCCTTTTGAGCCAGGGCGCCCTCTGTGCGTTTAAAATACAGATACTGTTAACGAGACAGCGCCTCATCACCAGGTGCGTCATAAGGTCGTGAAAATACGGTACTTTAATGTTATTTGTACTTTCGGGTCTTGAGGCTGGTTAGCTGTGACTAACTAGCTGTTATAACTTACTTGCTAGCTGTGTAATAAACATGTTTATGATGTCCTGTATCACCGACCCCCCCCCCCCCCCCCCCGTTATTTTTCCGTCGTTCACTGATAATTGATGAAGCTATTTAGCTGTCAGACTACAGACTTTAGAGAGCTTCCAAACATGTTTATCAGTTGTTGAGAATCACATTCCACACACACACACAGCAAAATACACACAAATGTACTGTGTGTATGTGTGTAGGGACAGTATGTGTACGCCAGAGATGGCCAAACTAAGGCCCGGGGGCCATATACGGCCCGTTAGGCTTTATAATACGGCCCGCCGAAGTTGTCCAAATAATATCATTAAATAAAATTTTATTATAAACCTCATTCATTTTACCTTTTTCCCTGTAATGCTGCCTGTAAAAGGCCAAATCCTTTCATGTAATGTGTTTTACATGTCATTTATATTAGTTCACACAAATACTCCATCCATCTGTTCCTGGCCCCGCCCCCTCTGTCAAATTTTAGAACCCATTGTGGCCCGCGAGTAAAAAAAGTTTGCCCACCCCTGGTACAAGCTCTACCTGTGGCTCCTGCACGAGTCAAAGAGGAACAACAGAGTGGATAAAGTTTAGATTTGGTGGAATGTTCCGGCAAAAATATTTTAGTGTGTCACAAAAAGGTCCCTCACCGGTTACCATGGTAGCGTGCAGCTGGGTGAGGGCCCGCTATGAATTCAAGCATCTGTTTGAGACAGACATGAGGGACGCTGTTCTGCAGCATCTGTTTGAGACAGAAACGAGGGACGCTGTCCTGCAGCATCTGTTTGAGACAGAAATGAGGGACGCTGTCCTGCAGCATCTGTTTGAGACAGAAAAGAGGGACGCTGTCCTGCAGCATCTGTTTGAGACAGAAATGAGGGACGCTGTCCTGCAGCATCTGCTTGAGACAGAAATGAGGGACGCTGTCCTGCAGCATCTGTTTGAGACAGAAATGAGGGACGCTGTCCTGCAGCATCTGTTTGAGACAGAAATGAGGGACGCTGTCCTGCAGCATCTGCTTGAGACAGAAATGAGGGACGCTGTCCTGCAGCATCTGCTTGAGACAGAAATGAGGGACGCTGTCCTGCAGCATCTGCTTGAGACAGAACTGAGGGACGCTGTCCTGCAGCATCTGTTAGAGACAGAAATGAGGGACGCTGTCCTGCAGCATCTGTTTGAGACAGAAATGAGGGACGCTGTCCTGCAGCATCTGTTTGAGACAGAAATGAGGGACGCTGTCCTGCAGCATCTGCTTGAGACAGAAATGAGGGACGCTGTCCTGCAGCATCTGCTTGAGACAGAACTGAGGGACGCTGTCCTGCAGCATCTGTTAGAGACAGAAATGAGGGACGCTGTCCTGCAGCATCTGCTTGAGACAGAACTGAGGGACGCTGTCCTGCAGCATCTGTTAGAGACAGAAATGAGGGACGCTGTCCTGCAGCATCTGCTTGAGACAGAAATGAGGGACGCTGTCCTGCAGCATCTGCTTGAGACAGAAATGAGGGACGCTGTCCTGCAGCATCTGCTTGAGACAGAACTGAGGGACGCTGTCCTGCAGCATCTGCTTGAGACAGAAATGAGGGACGCTGTCCTGCAGCATCTGCTTGAGACAGAACTGAGGGACGCTGTCCTGCAGCATCTGTTAGAGACAGAAATGAGGGACGCTGTCCTGCAGCATCTGCTTGAGACAGAAATGAGGGACGCTGTCCTGCAGCATCTGCTTGAGACAGAAATGAGGGACGCTGTCCTGCAGCATCTGTTTGAGACAGAAACGAGGGACGCTGTCCTGCAGCATCTGTTTGAGACAGAAATGAGGGACGCTGTCCTGCAGCATCTGTTTGAGACAGACATGAGGGACGCTGTCCTGCAGCATCTGTTTGAGACAGACATGAGGGACGCTGTCCTGCAGCATCTGTTTAAGACAGAAATGAGGGACGCTGTCCTGCAGCATCTGTTTGAGACAGAAACGAGGGACGCTGTCCTGCAGCATCTGTTTGAGACAGAAATGAGGGACGCTGTCCTGCAGCATCTCTTTGCTATTTGGACCAAATACTGTCACAGATATTTCACATCAGTGTTTGGGAACTGAGTTAACTTGTAGAAAAAGGGTAGAATATGTCCCCTTTAAGTTTTCTAACATTCTCCACAGCAGATCAATAATTCACACTCTGCAGTGTTTGTTAGAGTTGACATATTCTGGGACCCAGAGGACATGCTAGCGGGCGGGCTGGGTCCCAGGATGTGTGAGTAATTACATTTTAGGTCAGTTATGAGCAACACGTCAGAACAAAATGCAACCAATCATAACGTCATCATTCTGCGCCGTCTGCAGTTTAATAATCTGACAAACAAAAAGACACGCAGCTCGAAGATCAGCGGACGATCCGGACTGAGCAGCTCCAAACCCGAACCCGAACCCGAACCCGAACAACCGGTTTACCTGAAGTAGTGACAGCGAGCGGCCAGGATGATCCGGTGAGCCGGGAACCGCTTCCCCTCCACGATGAAGGTGACGTCGCTGTAGTCCTCACCCAGCACCAAGGCCCCCAGCTGCTCCGACAGGAGGTGGACGTGGTCGATCTCCGACACGGACGCCAGCGGGCGGAGAGGGTGGCTGTTGCTCATGGTGGACGAGCAGCGCAGACAGCAGCGAGGCTCCGCACGGCTAGCTTAAAGCTGGGGCTCCGCACGGCTAGCTTAAAGCTGGGGCTCCGCACGGCTAGCTTAAAGCTGGATGCTAAGCCTTTAGCCAAGATAACGCTTCACTACACAGCTCAATGTTTCCATTGCTCCGTTCTTTATACCTCCGTAACAGAAGCGTGTTGCAGGCTAACTAGCAGGCTAACTAGCAGGCTACCTAGCAGGCTACCTAGCAGGCTAACTAGCAGGCTAACTAGCGGAGCTACCAGGTTCATTCTGCTCCGTTAACTCACCGACCAGCTCGCGCTCGTTTATATCTCTGAACAAGGAGGGAAATTCAGCAGCAAATCCCAAATCCTTCCATCTTCGTAGCAGAAGCCCATCCGGGGTCATTGGAGATACACTTCCGGTTCGAGCGTTGTTATTTTTATTTTTTCAGAATAAAGGTCTCTGTGACGGCAGGTCGGATCCTGAATGACCCAGAATGGCTGAAGTCGGTCTGAATTCAAACGTCTTATCTTCTGTCTTCTTCTAGCAGGGCGGTGTCATTGTCCTCATTTCACCCGAAAGCTAATAATGAAATTACCGGTAGTTTAGTTTAGTTTATTAATTTGCTTTGAACACTCACAGGACAAAAATCAAAAATACTTTTCAAAATAAACACAAGTACAACAGTTCTGCTCAAAAAGGAGTTGGAAGAAGTAAAAAAAACTTGTTAAATCCCACCCGTTACCCTCACAAAATTATGCAAAATAACATTACCAGGTTATAAGTAGTTAAGACATTTGTTTGTGTGCATATTTATGCTTATTGTCAACTTCAGACGCTCACTGAAGCGGCCGCGTTCGCCCTCCTGTGGCTGTTTCTGGAATAACACCAGAAATGTTCCAAACATTTGAAATCGAAATATCGCGTTGTTTTAGTGAACAACTTTGTTTTGAATTGTTTTATATTCACACGTTTTTATCTCCTCACACGTTATTCCACAGTCTTACACCAAAATAAGAAATGCAAAATATTTTCCTATTTGTTCTAATTTGTCGGATTTTAAAGTTATATTGACCCCTCCTTGGAATGAACGGATTGCTTTTTATTGTCATTGTCATTGTCATCACAGTACAAGTACTCTGATCCCCCATCTCTATTTTAAAATATTTCTTGTATATTCGGTGGCAACATGTTTTTACTAGCCTTATACATAATTTGATCTGTTAAAAGTTCCACAATATCAGGATTTCTTTACAAATTGGATTGAATAAAGAGGGGATGTGTATGTTCCTGATGCCAACTTTATGAATTATTCACATTGCCCGTTTTTGGAGTATTATAAGTGGATTTAAGGTGGTGCTATAATTATTTCCCCAAATCGCTGCACAGTAGCTGAAATAGGGTAAGATCATGGAACAGTAAAATATGCGGAGTGATTTATATTCCAGGACCGGTTTTGCTTTACTTTAATTGAAATGCTTCTTGATATTTTGCTTTATATGTATTTTATGTGCAGTTTCCAATGAATTTTGTCATCTACTCATGAATGCTTTGTATTTCCATTCCATCTGTTAGTAACTTTACCCTTTTATTAAATCTATAATTTCCAAATAACATAAATTTTGTCTTTTCTAAATTTAAAGCAAAATTATTCATATCAAGCCATCGTTTTATTTCAATCATTTCATTTCATTTGTGATCTCAACTCAAAGTTCCTCTATTATTTCCCCAGTACAAACCTTTAGATATATCATTAATAAACAAAAGAAACAACTTTTGTCCCAAGACAGAGCCTTGCAGAACGCCACAAACAATTTGAAGTTTTGAGGAACTGACATCACGCAACATAACGCACTGCTATCGTTTGTATACATAACTTTCAATCCATTGTAACACTAACCTCTTATTCCATATATTTCATGTTTTTGCAAAAGTATTTTATGAGTAACTGTATCAAATGCGTTTTTGATATCAATAAATATTCCTTGCACCCTTTTCCTCTGTTCAAGAGCATTTGTGTTTGGCTTCAGTTATAGCTAAAGATGTTGACATGTTTGATCTGAAACCATATCGACTATTAGTCAGTAAATTCTGCTTTGCTATGAATTCATCCAGTCTTTTGCCAAAAAGCTTTTCTAATATTTTGGAAAATTGAGGAAGTAACGAGACCGGTCTGTAATTGATGAAATGATATTGTTTTCTGATGCTTTTGGATTTTCACAATGTTGACTCATTTATTTGAAATGCCTGTCAGCTAGCTTTGAGTCGTACGACACCAGGAAGACTGGCATGATGGTCAAAGTACTGCATGTCAAGCAAAGGCAGAAATAATATATATAAAATGAGAAAAATAAACATTTATGAAGTCGGCGGCGGATGCTTTCACTACCATGTAGCTTCAGCATCATCGTCACTCCGAAGCTAGCTGGAAACAGCACAACAGGCCACGCCTCCTGATTACCGAACAGATAGCAAAGAGCCACATTCATTCATTCATTCATTTATTCATTCATTCATTCATTCATTTTCCAACCGCTTATTCCGCTATCGGGTCGCGGGCCAAGCTGGAGCCAATCCCAGCAGTCCATGGGCGAGAGGCGGGGTACACCCTGGACAAGCCGCCAGTTCATCGCAGGGCACAAAGAGCCACAGTACCCACGAAATATACAATAAAAATATTACGTCACTTGTTGTCACACTGTTGTCAGGACTCGACAAGTTGCGAAAAAAAGGTTCAGAAAACATATTTTGTTTTATGGAGAAGTTTGATTGCACAACGAGACACCAGCCCCTCGACAAATACGGGAAGGGTTATCTGCAAATCTATAACTACAAGCAGCGAATTCCTTTTATTCCACTTGGAATACAAGAAGGAAATCGACCAGTAGGAATAAAGTTTACAGGAGACATATCAGCAAACGCCATTGGCTCAATTATAAAAAGCAAACATAATAGCAAGCGACTTTTTGAAACTCAGGACAACAAAGGACCCGAAAAAAGAGTCGATTTAGTTTCCAAAGAGAAAATAGATGCTTTCTTGAAACTTGTTTAGGATTAGAATGTTTGCTTTCTCTCACCTTTGGGTCTCTCCATTTTACTGACTTTTACAACAATTATTAAAAGTGCTAATAAAAGCAGAGGCACAATGATGAGCAGCCACCCCCAACCTGGGAAGAGAATGTCAACATCAGCAGAAGGCTCACTTTAATTAACCGTGTTCATTCAACATTTTGGTACAAACATAAAAGATAAAAACACAATTCTGAACCGTCGAAGCAGCCAAATGAAAAGACTTCCTGTGACCTTCAGTACCTTCTCGCTTTGTGGAGGCCTTGCTGATTACATCTGCTGTTGTTCTTGCATTGATGCCATCGTCAATCGTTCTAGCTGCTGGTCTTGTTGTCTTCTCACCTGCAAGACACCGTCCCTCTTTTCTGTCTCAAACAGATGCTGCAGGACAGCGTCCCTCATTTCTGTCTCAAACAGATGCTGCAGGACAGCGTCCCTCATTTCTGTCTCAGACAGATGCTGCAGGACAGCGTCCCTCATTTCTGTCTCAGACAGATGCTGCAGGACAGCGTCCCTCATTTCTGTCTCAAACAGATGCTGCAGGACAGCGTCCCTCATGTCTGTCTCAAACAGATGCTGCAGGACAGCGTCCCTCATTTCTGTCTAACAGATGCTGCAGGACAGCGTCCCTCATTTCTGTCTCTAACAGATGCTGCAGGACAGCGTCCCTCATTTCTGTCTAACAGATGCTGCAGGACAGCGTCCCTCATTTCTGTCTCTAACAGATGCTGCAGGACAGCGTCCCTCATTTCTGTCTAACAGATGCTGCAGGACAGCGTCCCTCATTTCTGTCTAACAGATGCTGCAGGACAGCGTCCCTCATTTCTGTCTCTAACAGATGCTGCAGGACAGCGTCCCTCATTTCTGTCTAAACAGATGCTGCAGGACAGCGTCCCTCGTTTCTGTCTCAAACAGATGCTGCAGGACAGCGTCCCTCATTTCTGTCTAACAGATGCTGCAGGACAGCGTCCCTCTTGTCTGTCTCACACAGAAACACGTCCTGGTGATGACGTTAGCATCTTGACCCCGTCGTTGGTTAGCTTTGTGCTGCTGGCTCGGAGCGTCTCTACATCCAGAGAGCAGTCTGGCGCCACGCCCAGTCGGGCGGGTTCCTCCTCTGTCCGAGTGCGATCAGCTCGATGGCGCCCTCTCGTGACGCACGCACCCGTCCCGTGTTGCGCTGTCACAGCTGTTATGACCGCCGATCACGTTTCCACACGGCGATCCGGCTGCATCTCCCCCTCTGGCGAGTAAACCTGTGCTCGCTGCTGCACGCCAGACGAGGGCGACGAGGGCGACCGTTATTTACGAACGGGCTCGTCTTCATCATCAGGCCTTCACGAGGATCCCAGAACTATCGGACGACGATGGCAGAGCTGGATCTGCTTCCTCGGGTTCGCCGAGGACGTTTTTGTCTCCAGTCGATCCCAACAAAACAAACGCGGCTCCAACGGTCACTTTGGTTTCTCCAAATCCACGTCCCTCCGGCCGGGAAGCAGAGTCTCCGTGGATGAAGGCAGCACGCCATCTTACCTTCTGGTCCGTCTGAGGCCAGCCACCGTGTCTCTTCTCGCTCCACTTCCTTCGTTCATGTTTCGAAACAGGCACGTCAGAAACGTCTCACATTTGTTCCTCCGTCTGGACGTCGCTTCCTCCTCCACAACGTTCAGCCGTTTCGCTCTCATTTACTTCCCCATCAGAAGATCAAAGAGGATGAACGATAGACGCAGACGTCAAAATGACAACGGAATCACTCTTCAAGCCGACGTGGCTGAAATTATTTCATGCATTGATTGAAGTGAGCTTTGGAATGCAGAGTGATCAATACCTCGACTCGAAACGCTTCCTCCTTCGACGACGACGATTCTTCTCCTTTCATCATCGTCTCCTGGAAAAGTGACCAAGCTTTAAAAAAATCAATCATCCACCGATACGTATCAGCTGTCTTCTGTTCTTGTCCCGTCAACGTTCTCCACTTCACCCTGTCCTTTGCATCGTCCTCCCTCACTACGTCCATGTCTCTCCTCCTGGGTCGTCCTCTAGTCCTGTCCTTTGCATCGTCCTCCCCAACACCAGCCACTCTCATGTCCTCCCTCACTACGTCCATGTCTCTTCTCCTGGGTCGTCCTCTAGTCCTGTCCTTTGCATCGTCCTCCCCAACACCAGCCACTCTCATGTCCTCCCTCACTACGTCCATGTCTCTTCTCCTGGGTCGTCCTCTAGCCCTGTTCCCTGGCAGCTCCATCCTCAGCATCCTTCTACCGATATAGTCCCTGTCTCTCCTCTGGACATGTCCAAACCATCAAAGTCTGGTCTCTCTGACCTTGTCTCCAAAACGTCTAACCTTCACCGTCCCTCTTATTGTCTCATTTCTAATCCTGTCCAACCTGGACACTCCCAAGGAGAACCTCAGCATCTTCATCTCCTCCACTTCTAGCTCCGCCTCCTGTCTTTTCCTCAGAGACACTGTCTCTAAGCCGTCCATCATGTCTGTCCTCACCACTGTCTCTAAGCCATCCATCATGTCTGTCCTCACCACTGTCTCTGAGCCGTCCGTCATGGCTGTCCTCACCACTGTCTCTGAGCCGTCCGTCATGGCTGTCCTCACCACTGTCTCTAAGCCGTCCATCATGGCTGTCCTCACCACTGTCTCTAAGCCGTCCATCATGTCTGTCCTCACCACTGTCTCTAAGCCGTCCATCATGGCTGTCCTCACCACTGTCTTGTGGACCTGTCCCTTCGTCCTCACGGACACTCTCCCATCAGAGCATGGTTGTGTTGTTTTTAATAACTTTTTCACCGTGTGTAATAACATGGTTATAAAGAAATCGCTGCCTGACTTCGGCTGATACACAACACACGGATCCTGCGGGAAGAGAACTCACTCTCTCCCGGTACAAAGATTCCTTCTTGCAGTGATTTTGAATTTTTGTCCTTGGCTTCTTGAGTCTATTTTTGTGTGTACGTTCTAACCGTTATTTAATCACCTTCTTATAACCTTCGTTCTGTGGTCAGTTATCCCGCAGGATTCCACCAGCGCTGCTCGATCCATGCCTCGATGGGAAAACTCAACTTTGACCTCTGTGACGTCTTACAACGTAAAAACATGAACCGACGCACCATGCGATGAACACAGAAACAGCATGTAGCCAATACTTTAATATCATCTTTAATTTAGAAAGGAAAGGTTTCACAAAATAACCGCTGCGTTCCAAATGGACATCGGAAAGACGTCCCATTGCCACAGCTTGGAAGACAACGGGACACATCCCCACATGGGGATGTCTTCCCAAACACTTTTATCACAAGGGGAATGAAATATTTCTGAAAACACTGCAATCAAACGTTCAGTTCTTGCTACAGTGGTACAATTTTCCATTTGTGTGACATCACAGAAGTCGAGACGGAAGATCCGACAGCTGCCTGCGTCCCGATAGCATGAAACACGGGGGCCGTAACCACAAGGCTCTCTGTGCATGAAACACGGGGGCCGTAACCACAAGGCTCTCTGTGCATGAAACACGGGGGCCGTAACCACAAGGCTCTCTGTGCATGAAACACGGGGGCCGTAACCACAAGGCTCTCTGCGCATGAAACATGAACATGCTGTAAAGCATCCCGGAGAAACAGAAACAGGATGAAACGAAGCCGCGTGAAGACAAGCCCCCCCCCCCCCCCAACCTTTAGCACGCTGCTTCGGTCTGACCCCCGCCTGCAGCTGCCCTCTGCTGCCCTCTGCTGCCAGATAACCAAGCGACGCTCCGTAATGTGCCCTGGTAGCGACGGTGAGCTCCGACTTTCACAGGAAGCCGCTCGTTTCCCATCGGTCCATGAAACGAGACCAAATGGTTCAAAACAAAACCGACGTTTAAAATCACGGCTCACAAAGAAAGCAGAAGAAGAGTGTCTTCTTCATCTTACTGCCGTGCACAGCCCAACTGCGGCTGGCCGTGATTCAGGCAGCCAACTGCAGGTGGCGCTGTGTTTGGGTGGGCAGACGCTCAGAGGAACCGGCTTCACGTGAACGCGCTCCGTATCAGTGCAATGGAGTCGAAACAGGAAACGCAGACGGTTCCGTGGGACGGTTCCGTGGGACGGTTCCGTGGGACGGTCCCGTGGGACGGTTCCGTGGGACGGTCCCCGATCCAACCGGGGACCGGGAGCCCAACCAGGATCAGGACTAACAAAGTGCTTCAGTTCGCAGTGGAATAAAAAACCTCCGTAACAAAACCAGAATCTCAACGAGGACAAATATACGTTCACAATATATTATGTACACAAACCCTTAAAAGTCAATCAACACTAAGCCGCCTTCTCAAACGTGGACAAACTGGAGGGAGAAGAGCCGACGTCATCATTTACACCGAGCATGAGTCACCGCCTGAGCCGAGTCCGTGCTCCTAAACGACAGAAGGCAGAACATCTCCAAACGTCCCCGAAGGCAAGCAGCACGCTGGAGTACGGGAAAGTACACAGATAATAAAATAACGCCCTTCATTGGGGTGGAAGGTCAAACTCGAGGAAAATTGAGAGTAATTTTCATATCGTTGGCAAACCACAAGAGCTCCCCCTGGAGGTCCAGACGGGTCAGAACTTCTCCTGCAGCTTTAAGTAACAGGACCTCTGAGGCTCGTCCTCGCCGACCCAGTGGCTGGGGGGGTGAGGCAAGACGCTGGGGGGGGGCGGCTCACTGAACTTAGCGCCAGCATACACTTTGTCAGCTTCCCTGAGGTACTCGGACACAGCGTCAGTGGGCGGAGTCTTCACATTGGAGGAATGGCGTCGGAGTGGTGGCTGGTGCGCCGGGGGGCCATTGCTCGGGGGGCCATTGCTCGGGGGGCCATTGCTCGGGGGGCCCTTCTGCTTCTTTGTGCCCGGCGGGACCGGCTTGGCCCTGCGGCTCTGGGAGAGGCCGTTGCGTCTGAGCAAGCCGCGAGCCGATTGGCCCCCTGGCTGCTTAGATTTCAGCAGCTAAGGAACAGAAACATGCTGAATTACTTTCAGTGCATTTATTGATGATCGATTTGGTCGGACGATCCAGGACAACGATCCGACGTTCATTCCGTCAGAAATTACAGGTCAAGTTCTCAAAAGAAATTCACCTTCCAGGGGGGCAGAACCCCCCCCCCCCCTTTTTATTTTGTCCACCTACGTTGTACATATTATGTGTCTTTGTAATTTATTGTTATTTTGCATCAGTGGAGTAATTTAATATTCGTTTTATTTTTAGTTTTATTTGTATTGTTAAATGTCGATGATTTATGTACGAAGGACTTTCAATGTAAGGTAAGACCTTTTTGAAATGCTCCTCTTAGACAGGATGTGTGACTGTACTTGTACTGTAATACATGCTACTGTGTGACTGTACTTGTACTGTAATACATGCTACTGTGTGACTGTACTTGTACTGTAATACATGCTACTGTGTGACTGTACTTGTACTGTAATACATGCTACTGTGTGACTGTACTTGTACTATAATACATGCTACTCTGACTGTACTTGTACTGTAATACACTGATACCCAACACACTGATACCCAATAATAAGCTGTGTACTGCAGATATTAATACCTTTACAGTGTAAACACACTGATACCCAATAATAAGCTGTGTACTGCAGATATTAATACCTTTATAGTGTAAACACACTGATACCCAATAATAAGCTGTGTACTGCAGATATTAATACCTTTACAGTGTAAACACACTGATACCCAATAATAAGCTGTGTACTGCAGATATTAATACCTTTACAGTGTAAACACACTGATACCCAATAATAAGCTGTGTACTGCAGATATTAATACCTTTACAGTGTAAACACACTGATACCCAATAATAAGCTGTGTACTGCAGATATTAATACCTTTATAGTGTAAACACACTGATACCCAATAATAAGCTGTGTACTGCAGATATTAATACCTTTACAGTGTAAACACACTGATACCCAATAATAAGCTGTGTACTGCAGATATTAATACCTTTACAGTGTAAACACACTGATACCCAATAATAAGCTGTGTACTGCAGATATTAATACATTTACAGTGTAAACACACTGATACCCAATAATAAGCTGTGTACTGCAGATATTAATACCTTTATAGTGTAAACACACTGATACCCAATAATACGCTGTGTACTGCAGATATTAATACCTTTACAGTGTAAACACACTGATACCCAATAATAAGCTGTGTACTGCAGATATTAATACCTTTACAGTGTGAACACACTGATACCCAATAATAAGCTGTGTACTGCAGATATTAATACCTTTACAGTGTAAACACACTGATACCCAATAATAAGCTGTGTACTGCAGATATTAATACCTTTACAGTGTGAACACACTGATACCCAATAATAAGCTGTGTACTGCAGATATTAATACCTTTACAGTGTAAACACACTGATACCCAATAATAAGCTGTGTACTGCAGATATTAATACCTTTACAGTGTGAACACACTGATACCCAATAATACGCTGTGTACTGCAGATATTAATACCTTTACAGTGTGAACACACTGATACCCAATAATACGCTGTGTACTGCAGATATTAATACCTTTACAGTGTAAACACACTGATACCCAATAATAAGCTGTGTACTGCAGATATTAATACCTTTACAGTGTAAACACACTGATACCCAATAATAAGCTGTGTACTGCAGATATTAATACCTTTACAGTGTGAACACACTGATACCCAATAATAAGCTGTGTACTGCAGATATTAATACCTTTACAGTGTAAACACACTGATACCCAATAATAAGCTGTGTACTGCAGATATTAATACTTTTACAGTGTAAAGACACTGATACCCAATAATAAGCTGTGTACTGCAGATATTAATACCTTTACAGTGTAAACACACTGATACCCAATAATAAGCTGTGTACTGCAGATATTAATACCTTTACAGTGTAAACACACTGATACCCAATAATAAGCTGTGTACTGCAGATATTAATACCTTTACAGTGTAAACACACTGATACCCAATAATAAGCTGTGTACTGCAGATATTAATACCTTTACAGTGTAAACACACTGATACCCAATAATAAGCTGTGTACTGCAGATATTAATACCTTTACAGTGTAAACACACTGATACCCAATAATAAGCTGTGTACTGCAGATATTAATACCTTTACAGTGTAAACACACTGATACCCAATAATAAGCTGTGTACTGCAGATATTAATACCTTTACAGTGTAAACACACTGATACCCAATAATAAGCTGTGTACTGCAGATATTAATACCTTTACAGTGTAAACACACTGATACCCAATAATAAGCTGTGTACTGCAGATATTAATACCTTTACAGTGTAAACACACTGATACCCAATAATAAGCTGTGTACTGCAGATATTAATACCTTTACAGTGTAAACACACTGATACCCAATAATAAGCTGTGTACTGCAGATATTAATACCTTTACAGTGTAAACACACTGATACCCAATAATAAGCTGTGTACTGCAGATATTAATACATTTACAGTGTAAACACACTGATACCCAATAATAAGCTGTGTACTGCAGATATTAATACCTTTACAGTGTAAACACACTGATACCCAATAATAAGCTGTGTACTGCAGATATTAATACCTTTACAGTGTAAACACACTGATACCCAATAATAAGCTGTGTACTGCAGATATTAATACCTTTACAGTGTAAACACACTGATACCCAATAATAAGCTGTGTACTGCACCTCCATCTTTGCTCCCTGCTTGAGATGCTGCGTTCCCGGGTGGAGTTCGGTGCCCGCCTGGGCTGCGACGGTGTTGTGGTGGTGGTGGTCGAACAGGCGGCCGGGGGGGCTGTTTCTCGGGTGTTTCTGCTGGTGCAGCGCCGCCGACCGGAGCTTCTTCCCCCCCCTCCTCAGCACCGGCTGCTGCCCCGCAGGGTTCAGCCCATCACTGCGGGGGATCAGGGATGTAACGCGAGCCGGAGATCCGAGCAGCATCGCGCTGAACGATCAGAAACATCAACGGACCGGAGCTCCGCTTCGATTTAGCTGCTCTGGCTAACAGCTAGCTAAGCCTCTTCTCCGTGGATAATAAACTTCCCTGTCCAAGTTTCAAAGTACAATTAATTAACGGATATAACGTTATAACGTCGTCCTGAAGTTAGCGTGTGGTATTTAGGGACGCTAAAAACTGCTATTGCTGCGAACGCGACGAAAATCTTTCGTCCTCCTGATGGCGTCGGCATTTACGAAAACAGAAGAAATGCGGCGTCAAGTTGGCGAGGAAAAGACATTGGACTTCCGGTACTTCAAAATAAAAGCTGAGCGCCGACCAATTACCGATAAGGGTGACCAACAAAGCGGAAGACAATGGAAGTGAAATCATTAACTCTTTGAGTGCCATTCACGTCTAAAGACATTTTTTATATCCCAAACATTCCGGACTCTGGATTCTCCACCTCCAGCGCTGTGAGACGACAGCGCTAACCACCACGCCACCGCTATGTCTGTTGGACATCAAAGACTTCAAAGGGCACAGAGCTTATATAAGAAGAGAGGTGTGCGCACTCTCACATGGACTTGACATCGCTCATTATGCTGTACGGTCCTGATGGAGACGGGCCTGAAAGACCCACACAGAGATCTGGAATTATAAACGGAGAAGGAGAAAAGGGCCCGGACACGATCTGCAGTTTCGTTTCGAACTTCGTGTTCAAAGTTTGGCGGGACATCTGTGAAATATTGGATGAATATACAATTTGATTGACATGCACGGCAGCCAGTCAGATGACAACTAAATTTTTCTGACCTTTAGGTCACCACACATGCGCGAAAAGGCGCTAAGTGCAGCGAAACTAAAGCTAGTCACGAGTTATCTCTGATCTCAAGCCCTCGCTTTTATCTTTAAAACTACAGAAAGATTATCACCATCGCTGGACCGAGTATGAAGACAGAAACACATCACTTTAACGCGGAATGGGAGGCGGAGTTTGTTTCACGATGTCGTTTAAACGCCTTTCTGCCTGTGCCGCCCATCGATCGCTCTCCAGACTCCAGATGTTTTATTTATTGATCACCAGAGAACACTTCGGCTGCTTCAACGCGACCAAGAGGCAGTTTTCTTCCTGCGGTACTAGTATTAGATACTCGGAGTAATGAAACTTAAACTAAAGCACCTGAGCGTTCCTCTCTGCCGCTAACGCTAGTACAGCTGCAACTTCCCCTTGCACTACAAAATAAGAGCGCACATTTCAAAATAAACGTCAGGCAGCTGCGCTGCATTTACACTGCCAGTCTACCATCGCAATAACAACTAGAAAGACAATCAGAGACTGCAGACCCCGCCTCCAAAAGACTATTGGATCTTGTGAGACAGTAAACAGGGCTTCCGGATCAGAGGGGCCAAACCTGCTTTAGCTTGCTGCCCCGGAACGTACTACAAGACTCCTTCTGGACTCTTTTTCCCATCATGCCATTCGTGTCCCCCCCCCTCTTAAAGTGGCAGTTTACAGCACAGAGAAACAAACAAACAAACAAACAAACAGACAAACAAACGCACCCAATTGCAATACCCTCGCCTCCCCTTCAGCGAGGGTAACAACACAACACCGACTTTCCCCCGAAAAGCGAGCTGAGAAACAGAAAGTTTCATGAATTAAGATCCCAGTTGTCCGGACAGCAGCCATTTTTCACACAACATACTTCAAAAGTGAAAGCCGCCACCGAGGCATCGTTCTGCGAGAGTCACGTCATCATTAATATCAAGAAGTCCTTCCAAACCTGATGTAATTACAAAAACATGTTCAGTTAATTCACTTGTGTTGTTCAATATTGCTCATGCGGTTACGCAGGGTACATCAGCATACATTGTACATAAAGAATCATCGATATATTTGAAAATACTTCTATGTTTAGCATTTTTTTAGTGACTTTTCACTAAAGTGTCATTTTAAAAGTAGCTCGCATGCTGAAAAAGTGTGAGCAGTGCACCCCTGCGTAGACCCACCTTCTCAAGGGAAACTTGTGCTATCAAGTTTGTCCACCTTTGGTGACTTTGGCTTTCAACATACAACTGAGTCCTAAAATCAGCTGTTTGAAGTTAACGCTAAATTAAGTGTCACGGTTTTTCTGGGTGCTTCACCCAAAACACGTCACACTAATATTTCATTGAACCGCCGTTAGCTTTGATTACAACTAGTGATGGTAAATTTGATTTTTTTTTTTTACTGAATCAAGTTTAAATGAGTCACTCACTAAAGTGAATCGATTCATTTGAGTCATTTGAGTCACTGAGTCAGTTACCCAGAAGGTACATAGAAATATACTGTGAATACAAGTTTCACCTGCTACCGATTGATGCTGCTAAAACGGCTGATTGAAACAGGGAAATAATAAATGTCATTGAGGGAAAAGAGGGAAAGATCAGGAGTTCTCAAAGGGAAAAAACATATTTCTTTTTTGTTCTCTGCATAAATTAAATATAAATACAAAAGCAAAAAATGTGTTCAAACAGTGCAGCATTAGAAGAAAAATACATATATACAATACACTTGTGCAAAAGCAATAAATAAAAAGTTGTATATCTTTATTTTTATTAACTATGTTTCCGCCAATATTCCAAAAATAGATTTTCTAATTTAAAGGTGGCATTAAATACTATGTTCACGGGAGTGTGCGGATTGGCTGCCGTGTCGTTGAAGGCCTGGGTGACCTCGGGGTAGGAATGCAAGCCGCCCATGCTGACTTGTTCCCCGTCCCGCAGAATGCTGAGGTTGTGTCACCGCCTGTGAAACAGTAGAAGACGGGAAGTGTGGACTTGTCTTTGCCCAGAGTATGGCAGATGGTAGATACCTGTTTAAATAAAGGTTCAATTTTTATTTTTTTTAATGACAACTGGAAGATGAAATAAAAAAACAGAGTCCGGGTCTTTACGAGGTCGCAGAAAGACGGAACTCGAGCGTTGACATCGTCGATGCCAGCCTGATTGGACGCAGGTAAGGGGAGGAGCCACGGCTAGGATCCACAGGTGTCTTGATGAGACGCCATCAGCTGCTTCCCCCTGGAACAGGAGAACACGGAAGTGAACACAAATGATTCCGGGTTGTTAATGAGTTCTTTTTAAAACCCGTAATTGCAGAATATTATTCTGAACAATTAAAACTCGTCATTAGTATTTTCTGGCACTTTACTCGTGAAATTAAATTCCTGTACTGCATACTACCATTTATCTCGACGCTTTTATTTTGTGGGACACCGGAAATGAATATATACATGTGTCAAGGGTGTTCTGTAACCGCGCCGCCCTCTTGTGGACATAGCAGGTAACTACAAATACATTGATGTGAAGTTAGACGCAGCTTCCGGTTACGGCTTTCGAAAGAAGTATTTTTCTTTTTGTCGACGGGACGTCCTCGATACACGCGGATTAAAAACGCAAATGTAAAAATGTAATTAAAACACACAAGTACTGCAGGTTCGAGCCCCGGTACGTTTTTATACGAAAAACCCGACAAAAGACCGTCATGAAGCGCCTTCGGTTCGAAGCTGTGCTCCGGACTCTCGTCAGCTCTTCCCACATTAGCAGTGAAACCCTCGTCATGTTCGCTCTTCTGGGCTTTGGCGTTTGGTTATCGTCCTCATTTGTCTTCGTTCTGGCTGTACCTGGAGGGATGTCTATTTTTACCCCCCCTGCGATGTATTTATCAATTATCCAGTCAGAAAACACGCTTTAAATCCTGGTTTTGTTTATTGAGCAACCCCCAAATGAGTCCGAGTTGCCGGCTCGGACCTTCACATTAGTTCCGTTGCGCAGCAACAGCGCTGCCTTTCAGGTCTGCAGGAAGATTCGGACTCCGGAGCGCGCTGGAGCCGCTGGTCGCTCCTTGGACTTCAGAAGAGGTGGAGCTCAGCGAGATGAAACAGAATGTTTCCCGCTCCGCCTCTAATAAAGGTTGTGCTTCTGAACTAGTGATGGGAACTATGATTCTTTTTACTGAATCGGGTTTGAATGAATCACTCACTAAAGTGAATCGATTCATTTGAGTCATTTGAGTCACTGAGTCAGTTACCCAGAAGGTACATAGAAATATACTGTGAATACAAGTTTCACCTGCTACCAATTTATGCTGCTAAAACGGCTGATTGAAACAGGGAAATAATAAATGTCATTGAGGGAAAAGAGGGAAAGATCAGGAGTTCTGAAAGGGAAAAAACATATTTCTTTTTTGTTCTCTGCATAAATTAAATATAAATACAAAAGCAAAAAATGTGTTCAAACAGTGCAGCATTAGACTAAAAATACATATAGTATACAATACACTTGTGCAAAAGCATTAAATAAAAAAGTTTTACATCTTTATTTTTATTTATTATGTTTCCGCCAAAATATTCCAAAAATATATTTTTTAATTTTGATTATATACTGTAATAAAAAGGCAGCATTAAATAGTTTCTGTTAAGTCCGGACACTAAAGTTTATCTTCAGAATACTCAGTGGACTAACTGTCTGAATATCGATTTTACTTTACTTTACTTTACTTATTGGTCCTTATGAGACAAACAGAACGGGCGGGGCAGCAGCCCCTCGGCTCCGGTGAGGAAGGGCCCCCCCAGGCTCGAGTCGAGTGGCTGCTGCCGCTGAAAGCGGGTTAGTGAGTCCGGCTCAGTGACTCGTTGTATGCGCTGCAGGGAGGGAGGGGTGAGCGACTCACTGACTCGGATGCGCGTTTTGGCTCCGCGATTCATTTCGTACGTGAGTGTTTCCGGTTCAGTGACTCGTTGTGCTGCGGGGAGGGGGGGGGGAGCGGTTCAGTGACTCGTTGTGCTGGGGGGAGGGGGGGTGAGCAACTCACTGAACCACTCTCTTGTTGTGAGCGCAGCTGAGCTGATGCTAGCTTGTAGCGAGTGGGACGGTTCACCAGGGGAATTGGTAGTTCATTAAAAAAACATGAATCGATGCTTTTCTCACAATTACAGTGATTAACTCGACATGTTTCTACAAGGTATGTTAGGACAGCAGTAATATACTGATTGGTGTCCTCAGTTAGCTGTGCAGCTAACTAGCGGTAGCAGGGACGAGTCAGTGAACGACTCAGTGGGGAAGAAGAATCATGACTCATGATTCAGTAAAGTGAATCACGGGTTTTGAACGATTCGTTCAGGAATCGCACAACACTAGTCTGCTGCTCATGCCATCTGTCTGGCAGCGGCGCCCTCTAGTGGTGGGAGAGTTCTTTAGTTTCTTCTTCCTGCCTTTAGATCAGGGGAGTCGAACCTGTCCGAGACACTCCAGGTTTTCTCTCCAGCTGATCTCACTAATGAGTTTATTCTCTCTCATTGGAGCAGGCGTTGATAATTAAAATCACCTGCTTTAGTAACCGGCTGGAAGGAAAACCTGCAGCGTCTCGGCCCTCCACCGGACAGGTTCGACACCCCTGCTTTAGATCCCTCCAACCAACAGAACGGACCTCTGATCCACGCCGCAGAAGAACCTCCGCAGATGGTTCTCGTTTGTTCTGGATTTAACATAAAGCACTCGTCTCGGCTTTGTTCTTCTACTCTTATGTAGAACCTGAGCCTCCTAAAGAGCTACAAAATAAACACTTACGTTTTGAGCGTTGCAAACAAATGGAAACGAGAGAGGAGAGGAGAAATAATTTTCCCAACATTTTTTAATAAATAAAGGAAAAGACAGGAGGCGGAGCTAGAAGGGGAGGAGATGAAGATGCTGAGGTTCTCCTTGGGAGTGACCAGGTTGGACAGGATTAGGAATGAGACAATAAGAGGGACGGTGAAGGTTAGACGTTTTGGAGACAAGGTCAGAGAGACCAGACTTTGATGGTTTGGACATGTCCAGAGGAGAGACAGGGACTATATCGGTAGAAGGATGCTGAGGATGGAACTGCCAGGGAACAGGACTAGAGGACGACCCAGGAGAAGAGACATGGATGTAGTGAGGGAGGACATGAGAGTGGCTGGTGTTGGGGAGGACGATGCAAAGGACAGGACTAGAGGACGACCCAGGAGGAGAGACATGGACGTAGTGAGGGAGGATGATGATTTTCTATGGCGACCCCTGACGGGACAAGATGAACGTACAGTAGTAGTAGTAGTGTTGCTGATAATAATAATAATAATAATAATAATAATAAGCTTTATTTATATCGCACTTTTTTAGAAATAAAATTCCCAAAGTGCTTTAACAGATAATAACAAATCAACATGAATCATATAAACAAAAAATACATATTAAACAAACATTAATCAATGTAAAATGGGTGTATAAAAGCAACAGTGGCGTCAGGGCACAAGCGATGAGACTCGGTACCCAGCAATAATCATAAAATAATTAAACAATGTTCAAAATATAAAAATAAATACATTTAAAAAAAATTAATTAAAGTAAATGAAAAGTAATTAAAACAGTGGACTCCATCAATTAAAAGCCAGTCTATATAAATACGTTTTTAGAAGTGTTTTAAAAGAAGTAACTGAATCTGCAAGCCTTATATTTTCAGGCAGGTCGTTCCAAAGCCGAGGGGCCCTGATGGCGAATGCTCGGTCACCTTTTGATTTTAACCTCGACTTCGGAAGTACCAGAAATCCTCGACCCCAGGATCTCAGGCTGCGGGGGGGCTCATATAAAGTCAATAAATCATAAATATAAGTTGGGCCCAGACCCATAAGAGCTTTAAAAGCGATCAGTAAAATCTTAAAATCAATTCTAAATTGGACTGGCAGCCAGTGCAGCGAAGCAAGGACTGGGGTGACGTGACGGCGTCTGTTAAAACCAGTAAGAAGCCGAGCTGCTGCGTTCGGCACTAGTTGGAGGCGGGACAGTGATTTGTTGTTTGTGCCAGACAGGAGAGAATTGCAGTATCGAGTCTTGAGAAGATGAGTGTGTGGATTACTTTCTCCAGGTCTGACTGTTGTAGCATGTGCTTTACTTTTGTAATTAATCGGAGGTGAAAGAAGCATGATCGAACTGTAGAATTAATGTGTGAGGTGAAGTCCAGATTGTGATCAAATATAACTCCCAGGTTTTTTGCAGTGGGTTTGAGGTTATGTGATAGTGGACCAAGTACTGAAGGACAGAAGGGATCAGGGGGGTTAAATAGAATGATTTCTGATTTGGAGTTATTTAATTGAAGAAGGTTATGTGCCATCCAACAGTTAACATCGTCTAGACAATTAAAAACAGCAGCTAGGCTTGCTGGGTCACCAGGTCTCAGGGGAAGGTATATCTGTGTGTCGTCTGCATAACAATGAAAGGAGACGTTATGCCGCCGGATGATCTGGCCCAGCGGAAGCATGTAAATTGAAAGTAAAATTGGGCCTAAAATCGAACCTTGCGGTACACCACAGCTGATGGGTGCTTTAGAAGAAACATAATTATCTATGTTGACTGCAAAAGTTCTTTTAAAAAGATATGATTCGAACCAGCTTAGTGCCTCGTCCGTGATCCCAACCCATGTTTTTAAACGATCAATTAAAATCACATGGTCCACTGTATCAAAAGCTGCGCTTAAATCTAAAAGAATTAAGACAGCACTTTCCCCCGTCAACAGCTAAAAGAAGATCGTTTGATACTTTGAGAAGTGCCGTTTCAGTACCGTGCCGTGCTCTAAAACCAGACTGAAACTCTTCAAATATATTATTATGACACATAAAATCTAAAAGCTGCGTTAAAACCACTTTTTCTAAAATTTTTGATAAGAAAGAAAGTTTTGATATAGGCCTAAAATTGCTTAAAACAGTATTGTCAAGGTTCGGTTTCTTAAGAAGAGGTTGGACCACAGCATGTTTAAAAACTGAAGGGAAAACACCTTCCTCCAGGGAGCAATTAGTAATTGTTAGAATGCTGGGTCCAACAGTGTTGATAACCTCTTTTTAAAACTTAGTGGGAATCGAATCAATGCTGCAGGTTGCAGCTTTCATGCCTGCAATGATTTCAGTTAAAAAGACAGTGAAACCGGTTCAAAGTTACTAAAATAAGTGTCGATGTTACTGAAAGTATCTAAAACACGCGTTGGGGGGGGGGGGGGATTTGTTCCCGAATGACCTTGACTTTGTTCACAAAAAACGTTAAAAAATCCTCACACAGCTCTGAGGATGGGTTAATAAAATGACAGGAGGGGGGGCGTGTGACTGAATTTAAAACTTTAAAAAGAGCTCTGGGATTGTTGCTATGTGTTGAGATCAGGTTAGAATAAAACGATGCTCTTGCTTCTTTAACTGATGTCTGGTATGTTTTTAAAGCTTCTTTCCATATTTCATAAAACACATGTAGACCAGATTTTTTCCATTTATGTTCTTTCCTCCTGTAGTCTCTCTTTAGTTCATTTAGGGCCTCATTTAGCCAGGGTTGTGGTGCTCTGTTTTTCTTATTGGTCTTGTATGGGGCGACAGAGTCCAAAATATCCTCACAAGTAGTGTTAAAAAGAGAGACCAGCTCCTCTATGTTAAAAGGTGGAGTAAAAGCAGTTAACGAAGCAGCAGTAAAACGCTCAACAAACTTGGTACTTGACAAAGAGTTAAAAACCCGACGGCATACGGGTGCGCTGTGATTAAAAGACTGAGGGGATAAAATCGCACTAAATAAAATGGCCTTATGATCGGACACACAGATATCCTTAGTCTCAACGTTTTCAGGAGTGACGCCACTGTGCAGGACTAAATCCAAGGTATGACCTTTGTTGTGTGTTGGAACTTGGACTGCCTGAGAGAGACCAAGAGAGTCAATCGTTTCAATAAAATCATTGACAAGGGGGTGAGTGGGACAAAAAACATGTATGTTAAAATCTCCTAAAATAAGAATCCGGTCATGCTTTGTTATAAAATATGATACCAGCTCAGCAAACTCTTGAATAAAAACACTGTTTGTTTTTGGTGGTCTATAAATTATTATAATTATAGTGGAATCACATGAATTCACCATAAAACCAAGATATTCAAAAGATGTGTAGCTGTTGTATGAAACTGGTATGCATTTAAAAACATTTCTAAAGATGGCAGCTACCCCCCCACCCTTACCTGACAGCCGTGGTTGATTAAGATGGGTGTAGTCTGGCGGGGTAGCTTCAATAAGGGCGCTGTAGTCTCCCTCAGGTAGCCAAGTTTCCGTAATAATAAAAAAGTCCAGATTGTTTAACGTGATAAAATCATGACATAAAAATGATTTGTTATTAAGAGAGCGGACATTTAAAAGACAATGTGTGTCTGTTGTGTGTCGTATTTCAGCCCCTACGTGTCGGCAGACATGACTAAGATGGCTCAAGCTTTCAACACCACGGTGGCAGCTCTAGAGGATGAGCTTACCCAACTCATTCTGGAGGGGCTCATTAATGCACGGATCGACTCCCACAGCAAGGTGACGCGCGCACACACACACACACCTCATGACTTCAGATGAAATGGCAGCACTAGCATACTTTTCCATGCATGTGTTTAAAGGAAAGCTTTTTAAGTTGCTGCTGGCTCCTCCCTCTTCTGGGGCAGCCTTGTCAAATCACTCAGAACACTGTGGATAGGCAAAGTGGAACAAATAATCGATCTCTGAACTGACAGTTCTAAAGCGACTCTCTGATGTGCTGACAGATTCTTTATGCGAGGGACGTGGATCAGAGGAGCACCACGTTTGAGAAGTCGCTCCATATGGGCAAAGAGTTCCAGAGACGCGCCAAAGCCATGATCCTCCGGGCTGCAGTGCTGCGCAACCAGATCCACGTCAAGGTAGAGAAAATGTTTCTGCTGACGGTCTCCAGGTGAAGGGACGAGCCCAAAGTGCAGTAGCCGAGGCAAGAACGGAGCTTACGACAGTCCGAAGTTAACGTCTGAGGAATGAGTCACTGTTGAGCCGGTGCTCTGTGGTGCCATCAGCTCCCCCACCCCCGTCTGTCTTCAACACAGGGTCTCGTTTGTGGATCTTATGAGGGGGGTGGGGAGCTATGTTGGATTAAATGTTGGACTAAAAGTCTGACATTTTAACATGAAATACTCAAAGACCTTTGTCGTGTCTGTTTCTCAGTCGCCACCCAGAGAAGGCGGCCAGGGTGAACTGACACCAGCCAACAGCCAGACCAGAATGAGCACCAACATGTGAGGGAGACGCCCCCCCCCCCCCCCACCGCCGGCTCGCCTTCTGACAGCCGCAGACCGGAGAGGAAACCAACACAACCACCCCGTCTCTGCGAGAGACACACAATGTATTAGACTTCAGTGTCCCCGCAGCACGGCACGGGGACGTCCTTCTGGTTTGGTGAAAGATCAGCACTTGTGTTAGGAAACGTGTTTGTCCTGTGTGCACGACGGAGGCCTCCTGAACCCAAACAAGGTTTGAAAATAAAAAGATCCTGCTTGTATCTGTGCATCAGCCATTGATCAATCTATCGCTGCAGTTGCTGTGATGAAATGTGTATCGATCGTGGTTCTCCGCTTTCACGCTGCGGATGGAGGAAATCTCCACCCATCAGTTAAAACTCCTTCTGACAGGAGACTCTGCCAGACGTTCCCACCAGACCCTCACATTACGTTTGGGCCTGCCAGGTCTGTCCGGCGTCCTCCCCCATTTGACTCACCACCAGGTGGTGATCGGTTGACAGCTCCGCCCCTCTCTTCACCCGAGTGTCCAAGACATGCGGCCGCAAGTCCGGCGATACGACGACAAAGTCGATCATCGAACTGCGGCCGAGCGTGTCCTGGTGCCAAGTGCAAATATGGACACCCTTATGCTTGAACATGGTGTTTGTTATGGACAATCTGTGACGAGCACAGAAGTCCAATAACAAAACACCCGGACCGGGAATATTCATGGGATTGGAGACGGAGCAATCAAACAAGAAACAGGTGGGAAATGTGGGATTTTATTGTAAAGCAGAATTTCTGTCTAAAGAAAGGAACCAGCAGGACGACTTCAGCCTTCGTCTCGTTAACAACACAGGAAGTGATTGTGATCCGTGAACAGACAGGAAGCACTGGGGGAGGGGCGGAGTCCAGGAGGAACAAAGACACGCCCGTTTACTCCAACACCTCCGGACTCGTTAGTGTCCGAGTCCCACCGCAGGTTCCAGGAGGACTGGAAGCAAAGGAAGGATTTCTGGGGACGGACAGCAGAGACGACTCTAGAGGCCGTCAGATGTCTCTCGTCTCAGATCACATGACCCCAGGAGGACCAATAGGACAAAGGGAAAGCACAAACAACCCAGCAGCCGAAGAGTTAAAGTGTAATGATGGAGGACGTTCTAAGGACGTCGGATGAAGACAGTCTTAAAGATCCTGTTTGACGTCTCCAGAGAAGAGAGACGAGAACAATCCCCGAAATATTTAAATGACACCGTTTAGACTCTAATCAATAAGTATCGATCACTGGATCCTCGTCGCTGATGTCATTGATCGGATCGGGTTCTGGTGAAGACCCGGTGGACTCCAGTTCAAACAGGACGATGTGGGGACACCGCTCCTTGTCCCAGAACCCTGCGGGGACAGAACCAACAGAACTGAGCAGAAACGCCACGAAGCCACACCCGAACTCGATCAGTCCACCTTAAATGTCCAGGTGGACTCAATGTCTTTGTCCAACAACCTCAGATCCCTTCAGGTGAAACCGCTTCACGTTTTGTTGTGGGAAAGACACCAAAGGACAAAGACTATCTTGTCTCACAAGTCTGACAGAGAATAATCTCCCCGTGTCAGAAGGTTCTTCTACACATAGTGTCCCACACGAAGACACTCACTGCGTTCATTCTGTCCTTGTCCCAACGCCCTCCGGCTGGATGTCCACCTCCGGCTGCATGTCCACCTCCGGCTGCAGTCTCTTCGTGAGCTCAGCGCTGTCCTCAGAAGGTGGACGAGGATTACCTGGATAACAAAGACGCATCATTCCACCGCTCACGGTTGCAGGTGAACGGATGCGAGTGGATCACCAGCAACACTCCATCAAACAAAAGTAGCTGCTGCTAAACAGAGGAGACAAAGAACGGGACGTCCTCCGAGAGGAACCGGGGACAGTTTAACGCTTGTGTTACAAAAAAAGTCCCATTCATGACCCTTCAAGTGGACAAAATGTCCACCTGTAAAATGTAATATTTTTCATGACCTCATTCTGGACCTGATCCAGTTGGAGAGATAGACACCCCCCCCCCCCACCCTGCGTGACTGTGTCAAATTCCATAAACATTGATAAATAATCAACTGAGATATTGAGGAAAATATTTTGAATCTCCATTGACTGCAATATTAACAAATAGTTCCAAGTGATCCAGAATCCAGGATCTCTTCTGGATCATCACCAAAATGTAATCATCTGTTCCTGGAAACATTCCCGACAAATCCTGGAAACTTCATCCAGATCCGTCCAGAACTTTTTGAGTTATCTTGCTAACAGCCGGACAGACAAACGGCGGTGGCAAATATGGGTTTTCAAATTTAAGCCCAAATTACCCCCCTTCCAAAAATCACCCCTCTGTGACCTTTTCTTGGACACTATGTAGAACAAATGGACATTTTTGTCTCAAGGGTCGTGGACAGGTTAAACACGGATTACACAGTCAAATTATGGACGTTGAGATTTTGTGACTCCGCCTCACCAAAGAGGACGGTGGTTGTCCTGGAGGGAGCTTAGAATTTCTGAAATGGACTAAACTGTCCAGGAGTTACTCAAGGGTCAACACAGCACGACTGTCTTCCCTGGTCCGTCATCGTGGTTCTGGACTCTGAAGCTGAAACCACCTCCTGTTTGCTTCATCAGGTCAAAGTGTCCAATCAAAGCCAGGAGACAGAGACTGGTTCTGTCTGGGTCGCTCACCTGTCCTCTGTCTGTACAGCTTGAATCCAACGGCAGCCGTGAGGACGAGAAGAACCGCTGCAGTGATGACGATGATGATGATGGCGTTCACGTTAGTGGGTTCCTCTGGAGAGCAGAAAACAACAAGTCAGAGAACAACGTCCATGTCCCAACAGAACCGTCCTGCAGACGGACACCACCTGGTTGGTGGTCCTGCCGTCCTGTTTAGGTGGTTTCATGTCCACCTGTCCACAGGAGGACGGT
>NC_090916.1:10395761-10440761 GCF_040956055.1 Brachionichthys hirsutus
CTTTACAGGAAGAACTTTAAGATGGCGGGTCGGTACCGTTTGGACATTTCTAGACTCCTAACATGTCAGGAAGTCCAACAACAGAACCGTCAACCCAGACAGCAGGATAGAAACTCACCTCCCACCGCCCCAGGTACACCTGTACCCAGAACCAGAACCAGAACCAGAACCAGAACCGAGGTCTTCATCGTGAACTGTCCCATCTGCAGCTCAAACAACAGAACAGCCACAAGATTCTTTAAAGCTTCCAGTCCGACCATCAAGGGTGAAGTGAGGACAAAACCCGAGAGGAGCGGACTTCCCCGTCCGTCTGAGCCAATCAGAATTTAGTCTGAGCCAATCAGAATTTAGTCTGAGCCAATCAGAATTTAGTCTGAGCGATGACGTCGCTTGTATCCCGGCAGAACTGTCACAGGTTGTGAATCAAAAGCGAAAGTAGAATGGATCTTATTTTAAGCTGCGTCAGAGTCTTTGTTTGAGCGTCTCAGCAGGTTCTGAGTTCTGGACGCTGAAAACTTCTGGACCGACAGAAACGTGAGCCGCTGTTGATGTTTGATCCGGATGCTGCTCCGCTTTCTGCTCCACTTTCACTGCGCTCATGTTCCTGGTAGAGTCAATGCAGAATAATAAAAGTCCCACCTTGAGTTCTTCAGCTGAGACAACAGAACCCATGATCCGAACAGGGTCCATCTTTACCTGACAGGTTCTGCTGTTGGTGACGTCGAGGCTCGACCTGCTGGTCGTTACCTGAGCTCATCATTTAGTTTCAGTCAGGAAGTAAATGTTAGTTATATATTATATATTATTCATAGATCTCCTTTCACAGGCAAAAGGCCACAAAGTGCTTCACAACGCAATAAAGAAAAAATATATACAAAGTTACAGGAATGAATAATGTAAAGCGTCTTTGAGTTTCTGCAAGAAAAGCACAACATAAAACCAATGCAATATTATTATTGATTATAATTGATTATTAATATGAAGTATAATTTATTAGTATAATTATGAATTATAATTTGTTATTATTATGAATTATAATTTATTATTATGAATTATAATTTATTATTATGAATTATAATTTGTTATTATTATAAATTATAATTTATTATTAGGAATTATAATTTATTATTATTATTATGAATTATAATTTATTATTATTATGAATTATAATTGATTAGTATAATTATGGATTATAATGTATTATTATTATGAATTATAATGTATTATTATTATCATTATGAATTATAATTTATTGTTATTATGGATTATAATTTATTATTATTAGTATTAATTAATTTGCAGTCAGCATTTTAAGAAAGAGGATTTAGACCGGACAGGACGGGCTGTCCGACTCAGAGATGGTGTGATTCCCTCCATCTTCAGCTTCCCGGTTTCCCTCCAAAGAGGAGGCGTATCATCATCAATGTAAATATTCTATTATTGATCACAGTAGTCAGCCCTCCTTTTCTGGATTTATCAACAAATGTAAAATGTTTGCATTGTACCTTGAGAAATTGGAAAAAACAAAACTGCTATAGAGTTAAGTCGTTATTTATTGTTTTAGGTTAAATGTTGTGATGCATCTATGCAAATTATAACATGCCTAGTTTTGTTTTGTAGTGTACAATCAATCAATCAATCAATCAAATCTTTATTTGCAGACACAATGGTCCAATTAAAAAGCACACATAACATTTACAACATTTACAACGTTTACACAGTAAACACAGTAATCCTATAATAACATCAGGTACCAATGACTCCAAATACCTGAGTTAAACTTCACAGCACTTAGGCATGGCTGAGTCAGTGTTCTGATGATGTCATTCCCTGAGTCATGCAGCCGACATATACACCTGTATGCAGGTGCCTCAGCTGAGCATTAAGGGCATTAACCCGACACCACAGAACATCTCACTGGCGCTGGACCATCTGGGCTTCCTGAGAAGTATCCGCATGCAGTCATTGTATGCTACCCTCAACTTCTGCATGCTGGCCTGGCCTGTACAGTATTTGAATGAAAGTGTTTTTTATTTCTGGCTGTACTTATGCTTAGATATCTCCATAGTATCTGTACATTTTATTTCTATATTTGTAATTGTCTACCGGCCAATCAGCAATAATTGTAAATCTGTATTTTAATTTGTTCAAAAAAAGTCAGCAAAAACGCAGGCTTGTGTAACCATGGCGACTTGTACCACCGACTGGAGGGAGGTGTCTGGTTTATTCACTTCCCTAAACCGACAAGCGACTATGATAAATGTCTGCTGGATCGAGCTGCAGAAGAACACGGCCAGTAGAATCCATTAAAAAAGTGAAATGAACAAGAGAAATAAAAATATGTCATCTATGCAGAAGTAATGTGTTAGTTTCTCCTTTCCCTCGGCCCCGGGGCCCTGACTTACTCCCAGCATGCATCAGTTACAGTGTGTGATGCTTTATATGTGATTAATCTGTGTGTGATTATTAACACAAAGTGTTTGTGTTGTTGTCTCACTTAAACCAGATGTAATTCTCTGTGGGAGTCTGACAGTCTTTGTTTGACTGCTCTTGTCTTCTTTGAAGTTGTTGTTTGTTTGTTTTTCTTCTTTGAAGTTGTTGTTTTGTTTGTTTGTTTTTCTTCTTTGAAGTTGTTGTTTTGTTTGTTTGTTTTTCTTCTTTGAAGTATAAATAAAGTTTCAGCGCGTTTCTCAGCGCAGACACCTGGACCCAGGTACGGAGCCGCGTCCAGACCCCCGTGTCCCGTACAGGCTCGGGGCGTGTCGGTGGAAGGCTTCGTGGTTCGGGCTCGGTCGGACCGGTTCGTTACGTTTTGCCTCCGGTTGTGTTTGTGTGTTTGTGTGGACGTCAGGGAGCGGACCGTCCCGGCGAGGCGCGCCCTGTGTTCGGTTCTGTGTTTAAATAGAACACAAACCCGACAGGGAGACATTTCCTGGTCCCGGTCCGTCCCGTCCCGGCTCAGAGCGTCCCGGCCCGTCCGGCCGGCCGGTACAGATTTTTCTGTTTGCATCCCGGTGATAAGGAACCCGCACGTCTTCCTCGAACAGCGTCTGCTAACATCAAAGGGGGGGTGCACCGTTCCTGGAGGTACTGCAATACCAGGTCGATGCGTGGAGTGGACGGAGCAAGCCCCTGTTCCATCTCCCTGCTCCAAAAATCAATTTAATATTTGGTCCCCGGGTAGGGGACATATCAGATATTAAACTGATAAGAACAGATTTTTTCTTTCGAAAAGTTTTATTGACACTTAATACTCATATATACATTCATATAATTCTTCTCATATAGTATGTGAACACAATTCTGTAAAAACACACTTAAGACAATTAAAATTCTGCCTTGAAGGAGGTTATACAGATAAAAGTGTTTGCAAAAAGATGATCTTATACAAGTTAAAACTGTGTCAAATATCCTTAAAACAGTCTTTAAAAGAGGAGTGCATTGTTTAAAAGGCTCTGCTGATCTTTCAGTTTGTGCCGGAGCGCAGTGAGTCCCTACCAAGGGGAACTCATCCTGCTCCTCCAAACAGCCGGTCTGTCGGGGTCCTGCCCCGGTGCCCAGAGGAGATCCCCCGCCCTCGTGCTCCTTCCCGCCTGCCTCACCCGGAGAGCCAGGCCGCCGCTGCTGTGTCCTTATTTTCGTGGGTCCAGCTCCTTCGTCCGAATGGGCACAGAGGCGATTCTTCTTTGTGGCTGCGTCCGCAGCCTTCCGCCTGCAGCCTCAGCTGCTTTGACGGAACGCAGCCACGGGGGGGATCTGCATGTGCTTCCTTACCAGCAAGTTTCTGGAGGTCCAGATGGCGTCTTTGATGGCGGTGATGGCAAGCCACTGCTTTGCATGTTCTTTTGCGGGCACTTGTTTTTGGTTCACTCCGTAGAGGACCAGTTGTGCAGTGAGGACCTCCCTTGCTGGCAAGTACGGGAAATTCAAGGAGCTGGCCATTTCCCACAGGTCCACAGCAGCACCGCACTCCCAGAGCAGATGCCTCACCGACTCCGGGGCGCCACAACCCGGTCGGGGGCAGATCGACAGTCTTGCCATTCCCCGGGAGTGCATTACGGACCTGACCGGGAGGATCTCGTGGGCCACCATCCAGGACAGATCCCGGAGCTTGTTTGGAAGAGCAGGATGGTTCACGTTGCGCCAAACTGTTTGGGGTTCGCCGAGTGCAAGCCCCCGCACTGGACTCACCGGCTCGCGCTCCTGCACAACACATAAAAGAGAGCGATGGCTGGTTAAAACCGACAACTCCTCATGTTCCAGATTAAAATTCTTTAAGAAATTTTTAATCGCAGTGTAGGCTGGTGGCAGGTTAAAAGACACAGGAACTTTAAGATCAGTGGGTAAAATCTTTAAGTGTCTGAGGTAGGACCCCATCCAGAAGCGTGCCATGGCCGCAGTTTTGTCCGCGGATAACGGACAACCCTGACGGACACCGCAGTTAATCTCCACTGCTTTTGTAAGATCCCCGTTAACCATGAATTTGCTGGTGATGTCTTTGTACAGCAATCCCACCCAAGCTATAAACCTCCCTGGAAACCCCATTTTTTGCAGTACCTGGAACAGGTACTGGTGCGAGACCCGATCGAAGGCTTTCTCAAAATCTAGGTTTAAAACAACTAACCGAATGTTCCTGTCTCTCGCAAAACAGATGGTGTCTCGGATCAGTACGAGGCTGTCGGTGATCTTCCTCCCCGGGACGGCACAGGTTTGATCCGGGTGAATCAAGTCTTCTAAAACAAGGGACATCCGAACTGCTAAAAGTTTGCTAAAAAGTTTACAGTCGAAGTTTAAAAGCGTGATTGGTCTCCAGTTTCTAATGTCAGTCTTGTCTTTGTTTTTAAATAGGAGGGTCACTATCCCTATCCTAAAACTGTCAGGTAGCCGATCTGGTCGTTCGAATTCCATAAAAACAGTCAGTAAGTCAGGTGCTAAAAGATCCCAAAATGTCAAATAAAATTCCAAGGGAAGTCCGTCTTGTCCTGGGGACTTCCCTTTCGTAAAAGCTTGTATGGATTTATTTAACTCAAGCATGTTAAAATCTTGGGCACACTGTCACTTAAAACCTGTTCAGTGGAATCTAAAACTTCATTCAAGGTGTCAATAAAAACAGGTTTTTCTCTATACAATTCAGAATAAAAGCTTTCTACGTGTTCTCTTATTTCGTTGGAAGTATTAAAAGTGCATCCGTTAGGGTCCTTTAGTTTTAAAATTGCCCCTCTTTTATTTAAAATCTTTCTAAAAAAGTATTGCGTGCACTTTTCCCCTTCCTCTAGCTGTTTCTCCCTGCTTCTTAAAATGACACCTTTACTGTGGTTATCTGCTAAAATTGACATTTCACGCTTAATATATTTTACCTCCTCACTAAAATCCAAACCTTGTAAAGTTAGTCTAAAATAACGCTGCAGTTTTCTGCAGTCCCATCATGCGTCTGTTTTCCCTATCTTTCTTTCTCTTACCTGCCTGCCTAAAGAAAGTCTGGGTCCTTTTTTTAACCATTTCCCACCATAGTGCTCGTGTATCGTAGAAGTCCTGGAGGGTCTGCCACATTGTGTACTGCTCCCTGTACTGACTAACTAACTCCCTATCTTCTAGAAGGGAGCAGTTGAGCTTCCACAGACCCGTCCCTACAGTCACACCTGAAGAGAGTGAGAGGGTGCAGGTCAGCATCGAGTGATCTGAGAAGAAAACAGGGATTAATCTAGCATCGGTGGGTGGGCAACCCCGGGTAAAAATGTAATCGACGCGAGAGGCTCTGGTGCCGTCACCACTGGTCCAGGTGAAGCCCTCCTCTCTGGGATGCATGGATCTAAAGCAGTCAGTCAGCTTAAAATCCTTGCAAATTCCCTGAAGTAAAACCGACGTCTTGTCTATTTTAAAATCTGTCCCTGCTCTCTTCCTATCCTGCCTACTCAAGATACAATTAAAATCACCCCCTACAACTAATGGCGCCCTACCTAGCATGTGGGACTGCAGGTCTTCTAAAAAGTCGTACCTGTCGTTTTTGTCATTAAAACCATAAACATTTAAGAGGTTAAAATCCTGTTCCATAAAAGTCAAATGTGCTAAAAGTGCCCGACCGTGTCTCACCACAGTGCTGCCCTTCACCACAATCTGAGGATTTTTTACTAAAATGGCCACTCCGTCATTCTTGTTTTCATCTGATCCGCTCCATATAGACGGGAGTGGCCACATCTCCTCCCACTGCGTGTACCTCTTTAAAAACGGAAGGTTGCATTCTTGAATTAAAAACACATCTGACTTAAAATTGTAAAGGAAGGATAAAATACTCTGTGCCCTCACCCTCGACTTCACACTCCTGACATTAATTGTCGTGAAGGTGAGGGTCATGAATATGGTTATTAAAAACAGGTACAACATTTTAAAAGACAATAAATAATTAAAACACTAAACCTAGTCGTACGTGTCCGCCAATATTGTAACAGGATCTCATGTCATAATATCCTCACAGTCGGGAGGTGAACTTCGAGATCCTGTCCTCCTGAAAGCAATATCTGCTCGCCGTTCCAATGGAGTTGATTGCAGTGCAATTGTTAAGAAGGAACACTGACCTGGCGAACCGGAGGGGGGGGGCTTCGTCCTGCTCCACAGAGGAACTGTGAGAGCCTGGCTCAGCCCTTCCCCTCTTCTCCAAGGCTTCCTCAGCCTCAGAGCTCGACAGTTCCGATGCAGTCCTCTTATAACAGGCCTGGGCATTGGGGAGGCAGGTTTCACCGGACCCCTCTTCACTCACTGTGATAAGACTTCCAGTGGAGTCCTCACCGGAAGAGCTAGGTCCAGCTCCACCATCTGCCTGACTCTCCCCAGCAGGCTCCCCAGCTGCCTGGCTCGCCACGGCAGGCTCCTCAGCTCCCTCTGCTGGGTTGAGTTCAGGCCCCTCCCCTTTTCCTGCCTCACCGGGCTCTCCTCCAATCACCAGTTTTGGCGGGAAGTTTGAATTTCCCAGCCCCGCCTCTTCAATCAGCACTTTGCCGCCATTTTCCGCAGGTGTGTCGGTCATTGTCGGTCTGGCCTTCAATTTGTTAGCAAACGAGTTTGGGCAATCCCTGAAGAGATGAGTAGTGACTCCACAGAGATTACACTTTCTGCCATTGGTACATTCTTCAAATGTATGCCCAATCTCTCTACATTTACCACAAATGATGTGCGGACACGCCTCAGCAAGGTGCCCATGCTCACCACACTTGTGGCACAGCTTGGGCTGTCCTTGATAGTGTATGTAGCCCCGGTCGTTTCCCAGGACTATCATGGACGGGAGATGCTTCAGGCCCTGGAAGCCCTGAGGGTCCTCCCATTGTTGAATGGGGACCCTCCAGGCACAGTTCCAAATGCCATCCACATCCCTCACTTTGGTAGCCTGTCCTTTGACCATGCAGTATCTACCCAGCCAAACCAAAATGCCTCCTGCGTTCACCATTTCATTGAACATCCTGACAATAACCGTTTTAAGGCTATTGTCAGTCAGTTTCTCAACTTCGAACACAGAGAACTGGGTCTTCACATTTTCATACTTCATCCAAAACTACTTCAATAATAAATCGGACATAAAACTTACGTCAAAACCTTTGTTAAAAGGGAGGGTCAAAATACAATGGAGGTCATCTGGCTGAAAACCTAGGGCCTGCTGGATTAGCTTCCTGGATAAGTCTAGCCTCGACATCCCCAGGAGCCTCCCACCCTCCTCCCTGAATTTAAAACGCACACTGTGGTGCCTCCGCATGCCGGCACGTGCAGCCGACATGGCGAGAAGCACCACTAAAAACAATAAATTAGCTAAAAACAGGTAAAATACAATGTAAAATATAAAAGATGTTAAAACTTACCTTGAGACAGACCTAAAGTGCAAGTGGAAAAAGTGCAAATGAGCAAGTAATGTGCAAAATACAACGAATTAACACAGAAACAGAACAATATCCTCCTCTCAAGCTAAGGGATTTTTCCAATGATTTGGAAAGACCTTACTGCCAAGGAGTGATCACTGTCTTAGCCAAAAGGCCGAGAAGCGATAACCGTAACAGGGTCCGAGGCGGGGGGGTCTTCCGCCGCCCCGTCCTTCTCGCTGACGGTCCGCAGAACCGAGTCACAACCGGGACCGGATCCGGGTCGCGTGGATCACATAAAACACAGCGCAGTGAAGAAAACGCCACAGAAGCGCGGGGAAAGAGACTTGTTTTAGTTAAGCGCACTCTGGGTGGCACTTCCGGGTCACGTGTTTCATGCTGAACCAATGAAAGCTCAAAGCCGGAACATCTCCTTAGTTTTCGTGTTTTTGAAGGAGTTTGTTTTTATTGGAAATGTGCCAACGTGGAAAATTCTTCATCGTAACGTAGTTCAGCTACAGTTGGAAAAAAACGAGCTTTTTAATGACATTAAACGTGTTTTTGTTTGAAATGCTCGGACCCGACCGCCTCTAGTGGACACAAGCCGTAACTGCAGCACGCGTTCCTAAATAAACACTGTTGAGCATATTTAATAGCATGTAGCAAATTCATGTTAATTAGCATATTGAGTGATGTCATGCTGCGTGTACCTGAGTTATCCTGAGCATGCGCAGTAGTAAATAAATGGTCTGAGTTTCGTTTCCCAGATGAGATACAGTGGAGTTGTGCTGTCCTTCTTTTCTCTGTAAATATTAAGTTAGAACCACTTGGTGACTGCCACACGCAAGAACTGCTGCAGGATGGAAAACGCTGCAGGTTATGGGCCCAGTAATGCAAGCCAGAGATGGTTCAGACTTTTATTCGACGGCGACGAGAAAAGTTACGAGCTCTGGGAAACGCGGTTCTTGGCGCACATGGAGTTACGCGGCCTCAGAGGAGTTATCTCGGAAGACCCGGAGATAAGTGAGGAAGACGAAGCGGCTCTCGAGGAAGACGCGGCGAAGAACGGAGAGGCATATGCGGAGCTGGTGCAATGCCTGGACAACAAGAGCCTGTCGCTGATAATGAGGGACGCGAAACGCGACGGGAGAAAAGCGCTGGAGATCCTCCGCGAGCATTACGCGGGAAAGGACAAACCCCGCGTCGTGAGTTTATACTGTGAACTTTCCTCGCTCCATAAAGCTAGCAACGAAACTGTCACTGACTATATCATCAGAGCAGAGACGATATTCACGTCATTGAGAAGAGCAGACGAGCACATTAGCGACGGGCTGCAGATAGCCATGGTGGTTAAGGGGCTGCCCGACGCATACAAGCCGTTCGTCGTGCACATCACCCAGACCAATGACGCTGTAACGTTCGGCGAGTTTAAAACGAAACTGCGAAGTTATGAGAGCACTGAGAAATATGGGAAGAGTGACGTGAATGTTGAAGGAGACAATGTGATGAAGACTAGCGGGGCAGCAAGGCCACGAGGAAGAGGAAGAGGAAGAGGAAGAGGAAAGAAAACGGACCTCGCTGATGTCGAGTGTTACGCATGCGGTAAAAGGGGACACATGGCCAGATTATGTCCTGATGAATACCAGGCGAGGAGAGAGGAACGGAAATGGGACACGCCACAGCGAGGAAGGGGGCGCGGTCGAGGACGAGGACTCATGGTCGACTGCGGCGCCACAACACACATGATCAACGACGCCACGAAGTTCAAAACGGTGGACAAGAGCTTCAAACCCGAGGACCACATAATCGAGCTTCAAAGGATCAAAGGTGAGCGGAATGGCAAAGATGAGGGGAGACGCTGAAGTCTGCTTGCTGGACAGCGAGGGACGACGCGTGACAACAAGGCTTAAGCAAGCGCTCTACATCCCATCGTTCCCGCAAAACATATTTTCTGTCAAAGCAGCAACAGCCAACGGAGCAGAGGTTCGCTTCAAGGACGGCGATGACTGGCTGGTCCACAAAGATGGCACCAAATTCAAGGTGGATGTGTATGGTAGGCTGTATTACCTTAGCACAGTAGAGGTTGAAAATGTTGATGAAGCGTGTGGTTGTCATGATATTCAGACGTGGCATAAAATACTTGGTCATTGCAATTTTGATGATGTGGCAAAATTAGAAAAGGTTGTTGAAGGGATGTCAATAAAAGGGAAACATGACAAGAACAACCAAAGCTGTGAAATATGCACACAGGGCAAGTTCACACAGAGTAGAAACAGAGAGGCAGACGCTAAGGCTACGACAGTACTAGAGCTAGTACACACAGACTTATGCGGCCCTATAGAACCAGCAGATAAAGATGGGTACAGATATGCAATATCATTTACTGATGATTACAGTGGGATGATTTTTCCATACTTTATTAAAGCAAAGAGTGACACGGCAAAAGCTACAGAAAAATTCATAGCAGATGTAGCTCCACACGGAAAGATAAAGTGCATAAGGTCTGATAACGGTACAGAATTCACCGGGCAGGAGTTCCAGTCTTTACTGAGGAGGAACGGGATAAGGCACGAGACGAGTGCGCCCTACTCACCTCATCAGAACGGAACTGCTGAAAGAGGCTGGAGAACCTTATTTGAGATGTCACGATGTATGCTATTGGAGAGTAGCCTCCCAAAGCAGCTCTGGACATATGCTGTACAGACAGCAGCTCAAATCCGGAACAGGTGCTAAAGCAAGCGGCTGGAGCAAACACCTTACCGTGTTTTCACAGGAAAAACACCTAACCTGTCCAACATGAAAGTATTCGGCTCTGAGTGCTACACATACAAGCAGGATAAAAAGAAGCTGGATTCCAAGTGTGATAAGGGAATTTTTATTGGCTATGATAAATACAGTCCAGCATATAATGTGTATTATCCTGAGACAGGAAAAGTCCTAAAACATAGGCTGGTAAAATTCATCACTAAAAGTAGCGCAGATAGCCACACTCAGACAGAATGTGACATGGGGGACGACCTGGAGCGTTATGGTAATACACCACAAGAGGTCGCCAACCAGGGTCAGCCTAAAGAGAGTACAGAGTCTCGTGTTGAGGTGACTGCTGAGGCGGGTCCGACCCAGACAGATAGTACTCAGGGAGAAAGGAGGTATCCTAAAAGGCAGAGAAAGGCTCCAGAATATTTAAAGGAGTACCAGTGTAAAGCTGAGTGTAATGATGACGAATGTGAAAATGTAGATTATTTCTACAGGGTGATTTATGACATGCCTAAAACATTTAAAGAGGCAATGGACTCTAAGAAGTCAAAAATGTGGGCTGATGCGATGAAAGAGGAGATGAACTCTTTAGCAGAGAATGACACTTTCACTCTGACCCCACTGCCAAGAGGCAAACGAGCAGTGGGAGGTCGCTGGGTATATGCAGTGAAAGAAAGCCCTGAAGGGTCTGAGACTTTTAAAGCCAGATATGTCGCAAAAGGATACGGTCAAGTGGAAGGGATTGACTATGTTGAAACTTTTTCACCGACAGCCAACATGACCTCCGTCCGAGCGCTGATGCAGGTCGCTGTACAGGAAGACCTCACCTTGCATCAAATGGATGTAAAGACTGCTTACCTCCATGCTCCAATGGACTGTGAGGTATATATGGAGCAACCTGAAGGTTTTGTGGTAACATCAAAAACAGGAGAACACTTAGTGTGTAAACTCAACAAGTCACTATATGGCTTAAAACAGTCTGGGCGTAACTGGAACATGTTACTGCATGATCACCTCACAGAGAATGGTTTCGTACAAAATGATGCCGATCATTGTGTCTATAACAGAAAATCTGAGGACGAGAAAGTAATTCTGTTAGTGTGGGTGGATGACTTAATCATCGCGGCGAGTAACAACACCTTACTCAGTGATGTGAAAGATATGTTGAAGAGAAGGTTTAAGATGAAAGATATGGGTCCACTTAAACACTTTCTGGGAATTGACTTCAAACAGAGTGAAGGGAAAATATCTATCGAGTACTGTCCTACTGCAAACATGGTTGCTGATGTCTTCACTAAGCCGGTGACAAAGGCTACGTTTGAGAAGTTCAAAGGGTATTTGTTTGGAGAATAAAGTGAACTGGCAGATGTAAATGTTTTGAAGTTTTGTAGAACACTGTCAGTATGCCAAAATGTTCATTTTGGAGTTATGTTTTGTTTTTTGTTTGCTGCTATAGAGAGCTATACACATGTATTTGAGTGGGAGTGTTGAGCATATTTAATAGCATGTAGCAAATTCATGTTAATTAGCATATTGAGTGATGTCATGCTGCGTGTACCTGAGTTATCCTGAGCATGCGCAGTAGTAAATAAATGGTCTGAGTTTCGTTTCCCAGATGAGATACAGTGGAGTTGTGCTGTCCTTCTTTTCTCCGTAAATATTAAGTTAGAACCACTTGGTGACTGCCACACGCAAGAACTGCTGCAGGATGGCAAACGCTACAAACACAACGAGCAGAATATTTTCTGGATAAAATCAATCTTCGTGTTTGGCGGTTATTTCCTTCTTTAATTGAACTGCCTTCCTCTTTTCCTTTCCAGTAGTATTAATGCGGACTTTTCTTTTCTTTTCTTTATCAAACCCTCCAGTGTTACAACTCCCAGATCACCCGAATGTCTCCCGTACGCGTTTCCCGTCCCCTCCGATCTGTTCCTGTTTCCCGTTCCTGTCTCTGCTCTTATTGTGATGCCGTTCCGTTCTCTGCCGTTCTTAAACCCAGCTGAGTATTTGTATTTTTGTTTATTAGATTGGTTCCCAGCTCAGCTGTTGTTTTTTGCACTTTTGATTGGCTGTGATTTTGTGTTGTTTCTTACTGGACGTTCCAGCCCGTCCACCCCTCAGTACTGTTTTAGACTGAGTGTTTTTTGTTTAAGAGCGATTAAAGTCTCTATTCTGTTTCCCGGCTCTGTCTCCGCATTTTTGGGGTCTTCTCTGCTCGTTAGCCCTACGGGACGCTACACGATGCTCCGCAAGGCAAGAGCAGAGAACAAATCTAATCCAAGGTTTCTCTCTGACACCGTAGCTAGGCTAACACAAAGCTAGAGCAGCATATTACTCATCTCTAATAGAAGAGAACAAATCTAATCCACGGTTTCTCTTTGACACCGTAGCTAGGCTAACACAAAGCTAGAGCAGCATATTACTCATCTCTAATAGAAGAGAACAAATCTAATCCAAGGTTTCTCTCTGACCCCGTAGCTAGGCTAACACAAAGCTAGAGCAGCATATTACTCATCTCTAATAGAAGAGAACAAATCTAATCCAAGGTTTCTCTCTGACACCGTAGCTAGGCTAACACAAAGCTAGAGCAGCATATTACTCATCTCTAATAGAAGAGAACAAATCTAATCCAAGGTTTCTCTTTGACACCGTAGCTAGGCTAACACAAAGCTAGAGCAGCATATTACTCATCTCTAATAGAAGAGAACAAATCTAATTCAAGGTTTCTCTCTGACACCGTAGCTAGGCTAACACAAAGCTCCAGCTCTGTTGACCCTTCTGTTCCGACAGGTCTCAGTAGCGAAGATTTCATGAACTTCTTCAGTACCAAAATCGAATCTATTAGGGACGTCATTCATCAGCGTCTGCCTTCGTGTGGCATTGACCCCTCCCTGAGCAGTGGAAGTAGAGATACGGCTGTTACTCTTGATAGTTACTTGGATAGCTTCACCCCCATTAACTTGCAGCAAATGAGTGCGGTTATTGCCTCATCTAAACCGTGCTCTTGTCTCTTAGACCCGGTCCCAACTAAGCTGCTTAAAGAAGTCTTCCCCTCAATCAGTATTGCTTTGCTAAATATAATTAATCTATCCTTACTCACAGGCTATGTACTCAAGTCTTTTAAAACAGCAATCATTAAACCGCTTCTCAAAAAACCAACATTGGATCCTGATGTCTCGGCTAACTATCGGCCAATTTCAAACCTTCCATTCCTGTCAAAGCTTTTAGAGAAAGCAGTTTCCAGTCAGCTGTGTGAATTCTTGCAGGACAATAAGTTATTTGAGGTTTTTCAGTCAGGTTTCAGAGCTCATCATAGCTGTCACACCTTGAGGTGGGCCGGTCTCATTCCCCCACTATCGCTCCCTGTCTTCCCCTCTCCTGTGCGCCTGCCAATCAGTTCATTCCCGTCACCTGTTCTCCTGCCATCACCTGCATCTCATCAGTCCGGACACTATTTATACCCAGCTCAGTCCTCTGCTCTGCCAGATTGTCAGCGATGGGTCCGACATTCCGGCAATTCAGAATGACCTCCCGTGTACCGACCCTGCCCGATTCCTGGACTCTGCCTGTTCGCCTGCCCCTCGCGATCTGTCTGCTTGGCTGTTTGGATTTCCTGGTTTTTGACCCCTGCCTGTTTTTTGGACCTTCCCTTTGCCTGCCCCTTCGGATCTGTCGTGCGTTTGGGTTTTTTCCTGCCTCGACCCGTGACATTAGCACAGAGACAGCATTAGTTAAAGTCACCAATGACCTTTTACTAGCGTCTGATAATGGACTTGTCTCCGTGCTTATTTTGTTAGATCTCAGTGCGGCCTTTGACACAATAGATCATCAGATTCTGTTACAGAGGCTGGAACAATCTGTTGGTGTTAGAGGATCTGCATTGAACTGGTTTAGATCATATTTATCTGATATATTTCAGTTTGTACGTGTTCATGATACATGTTCTTGGTACACAGAAGTTGAATATGGAGTTCCACAGGGTTCAGTGCTTGGACCTATTCTGTTCACGCTGTATATGCTTCCCTTAGGTAACATTATTAAGAAACACAGCATAAATTTCCACTGCTATGCAGACAACACACAATTATACCTGTCCGTTCAGCCAGACAAAGTCGATCCGTTTTCTTAATTCCACTGTTCAGAGTGATATGTCTCACACCCAGCTTATAATGGAGACGGAGACGGAGACAGAGACAGATGCGAGGGGGGGGAGTCTCTTTAGTCTCATGATTCAGTAGTAATTTATCATGAATGGACTTCTTCATGAGTGACTAGAGACAACATCTCTCGCTTGCTCGCTCTCTCTCTCTCTCAACCCAGCCGGTCAGACAGATGACCGTCCACCATGAACCGAGGTTCTGTCCAAGATTTCTGCCTGTTAAAGTGACGTTTTTCCTTGCCTCCGCCTCCAAAGTTATAAGATTGTAAACAGTAATCTGCTACCTGTGGTAACACCACTATGAAAAGAAGCACTTTGTTATTTCACTTCTGCTTCATCAGATGTTTCGTTGTATTTTGCAAAATCAGCGTTAAGTCTATAGTTGCTGTTTGATATAATTTGGAGATTGTAATTGTATTATTGGGGTGGGATTAAACACGTTTTCTTCATCACACTCCCTTTCAGGCAGAGTTGGCGTATCATTTGTGTCAATGCGGTTGGTTGGTTTGCGGCTGGTGCGGTGCGGGCTGTGGAGTTGTTTTTGTTTGCTTATTTTTGCCATTGCCTGAAATAAATAAAATAAAATTAATGAAATTTAGCTCATAACTGAGAGGACATGACAAAGGTTGAGGATGTTGCAGTCATATTTCAACAAAATTCTGATGTACCGGTATTCACAAGTTTTGAATTTAAGTCCTGTACAAGTGGAAGTAAAGCTGTTGGAAGAAGAGGAAGAATAAAGCAAACAGATAAAAAGAACACGGACCGTGACGGACATTAATTGACTTGCTGCAAGACGAAGACAAGCAGGAGCTGCGTTTCAGACACAAAACGCTTTTGTGTTTCTCACCAGAGGGGGGCACTAAAGAACTTTCCTCCACTGCTTCTCCTGTGAGGGATCACGGTGGGGCTGAAGCCTTTGCCAGCTGACATTGGGTGGGAGGTGAGGCTCACCCTGGACAAGTCAGCAGGGCTGCATGAAAGACTAGCAACCAGTCGCACTCACATTCATTAGCATCATATGGGCAAATTTAGAGTCACGGGCAAACCTCAGAAAAGTCCCAGGTCTTCAGGGGGTCTTGAACCCAGGACCTCGCTGTGGGAGCCCTACACACTGCACTACTGTGAAGCCCGACCTTCCAAACATGGCTTGACTGAAATGAAGAGACGCCCGGATAAACTCTCTCTGATCTTATAGGAAACTTCTGAACCCGACTGAGCTCAGAGCTCAGTCTGGAGGCGTCGATTTCATTCGTCAGAACTTGGTGATCACTGAAGGACTATTCTGAAGCCAGAAGTTCTGCCTTAGCCATTTTTTAGTCGTTGTTGTTGTACTTTTAAAAAGATGACAGAAATAGTGAAATAGAAGATGTGAAAAAAGATGAGGAAAGGGAAAATTCAGGAAACGCAGATAAAAAGGAGTGAATGTGACAAACGCGAAGCAAACAACAAGACAAAGAGGTGGCTTGATGTAGCGAGAGTGAGATGATTTTAGTCTGAGATGTATTGATGTGTTGTAGCACCGAAATGAAGACAATCTTCTTCTCTCTTAATGAAAGCAGTGAGTTGAGGAATCAACGCTTCTGTTCGAGTCGCCCCCATCAGAGAGATTACTGGAGATAAAGCAGCAAGGATTTACTGTTACACAACCTAAAATCAATGTTTATTATGAGACACTGGCTTGTGGGACAAAGAACACGAGGGAGTGAGTGTGTGGGTAGGGAGTAGGGGTGGGGGTAGGGAGTGGGGTGGTGGTAGGGAGTCAGGGTGGGGGTATGGAGTTGGGGTGGGGGTAGGGAGTAGGGGTGGGGGTATGGAGTTGGGGTGGGTGTAGGGAGTGGGGTGTGGGTAGGGAGTTGGGGTGGTGGTAGGGAGTGGGGGTATGGAGTTGGGGTGGGGGTAGGGAGTAGGGGTGGGGGTGGGGGTATGGAGTCGGGGTGGGGGTAGGGAGTTGGGGTGGTGGTAGGGAGTCGGGGTGGGGGTATGGAGTTGGGGTGGGGGTATGGAGTAGGGGTGGGGGTGGGGGTATGGAGTCGGGGTGGGGGTAGGGAGTAGGGGTGGGGGTGGGGGTATGGAGTTGGGGTGGTGGTAGGGAGTTGGGGTGGTGGTAGGGAGTCGGGGTGGGGGTATGGAGTCGGGGTGGGGGTATGGAGTTGGGGTGGGGGTAGGGAGTCGGGGTGGGGGTAGGGTGGGGGTAGGGAGTGGGGGTATGGAGTTGGGGTGGGGTGGGGGTAGGGAGTGGGGGTGGGGGTAGGGAGTGGGGGTATGGAGTTGGGGTGGGGGTGGGGTGGGGGTAGGGAGTGGGGGTGGGGGTAGGGAGTAGGAGTGGGGGTGGGGGTGGGGGTGGGGGTAGGGGTGGGGGTAGGAGTGGGGGTATGGAGTCGGGGTGGGGGTATGGAGTTGGGGTGGGGGTATGGAGTTGGGGTGGGGGTAGGGAGTCGGGGTGGGGGTATGGAGTTGGGGTGGGGGTATGGAGTTGGGGTGGGGGTAGGGAGTCGGGGTGGGGGTAGGGAGTGGGGTGGTGGCGTTAATGCAGTTTTGGACAAAGGGTTGTCAAACAAACTGATTCTGCTTCACTGACGCTCTACAGGAAACATTCCAGACACAAGAACACAAGAACCGGATCAAGATGAGCAAATCAACGAAAAGAAATGAAAAGATAAGCTTGAATTAGCTCCTCCTTCTGAAGCCTCGCTGCCTGCTTTGACTTCATTTCCCAACTCTTTTAGGTTTTTATTTCTCACCGATTCCTTTTAGAGAAAAGCTAAGATTTTAAGGTGGAATATCCACGTCTGAATCTCTATTATCGTTTCTTTTAAGTAAAAGCCGAATATATATTTTCTTCTTTACTCCGTTGTGTTCTTTGGTATTGAGTTTGGTGCGATAAAAGAACTCATCACATCCAACATGCAGCCATGAATAAGAGTAATTACATCGCAAGGCTCACAAATGGGATACTTTATTTGAACCCCCCCCCCCCGTCTATGTGTCTGTAAGACTATGAGCCAATTTCGATATCCAATAAAAACATAACGAAAATCTCCTGAGCCAATGGCACTCGTGGCTCCACCCACTCCCTTGCATACTAATAAGGGGTAGAGTAATATCTCGGGGGGCATCTCGTAAAAGCTGCAGCTTGCTCAGTGCTCTGGACGTTAGCCTGCCTCTGAACGCCTTCACCATGGTCGACGCATTCTGTGCCACTTGGAAGCTGGTCGACAGTGAGAACTTCGACGACTATATGAAGGCACTCGGTGAGTATCACTCCTCTTTTCTGTTTCACCTTTTCCACTTCATTCATTTCTCTCACAAGTGCTACAAATCAAGGCAGCGGAACAAATAAAGTGCGCCATGCAGGATCCTTTGTGTCTTTGTTTGTGGATAGAGCCAATGAAAAGTTCCTTTTGGCCGCTAACAGCCACTCTGAATCCTTTTTGCATGGGCAGGGGTGGGCTTTGCCACCCGGCAGGTTGGTAATGTCACCAAGCCGACTGTCGTCATCAGTCAGGAGGGGGACAAGGTGATGATTCGCACCCAGAGCACCTTTAAAAACACAGAGATCTCCTTTAACATGGGAGAGGAGTTTGACGAAGCCACCGCTGACGACAGGAACTGCAAAGTGAGTCGACACCCAAACGTTCCAGTTCATTCTAGGTAGAGGAGACCCGTTTCTCTGTCGGAGTCGCTGATGAGATTTCACGCCTCCAGAAATCGCCAAACATTTGACAGCATCTCAAAGAATTCCTGTCTTTTGTCCGTCAGTCCACAGTGAGCATGGACGGAGACAAGCTGGTCCACGTCCAGAAGTGGGACGGTAAGGAGACCCAGTTTGTCAGGGAAATCAAGGATGGAAAGATGGTCATGGTAAGTGTCATGTCGCTTTGAAAATCTGGTGAACATTTTCACATGTGGGAACTAGAAAGGAAGACTTTTTTTCGGCTTAATAATTCAAGTAAGATGCATGTTGTGATTAGTGATGCGTTCAGTGTTCAGTCCTCAAAGTCTAATTGAGTTGACCCCTGTGACGATTGGAAATGAAGGGAGCGTTCACCTCTCTGTCCTGGTTACTATCGTCTCTGTTGCAGAATTTGACATTTGAAGATGTCCATGCAGTCCGTACCTACGAGAAGGCGTGAGTGCCCTGAATGACAGCATCCCCGTCCAGCCAACAAGTGTGGATTTTCTAATTATTAACTCTGTTCTACTCTTTGCACTTCATCTTCCTCGGCATGATCAAGGCCTGCAGGCTGCGCATGTTTTGTAAAAACAATTTTATATGAAAACGTTTGTGACACGATGGATGAATCGTCTTTGCAGCCCTGTGTGAAACCTGAAATAAAGAAACAGAGACTAAACGTTTGTATCTTCTCTATTTGGTGGCTGTTTCTAGCTTTTAGGGTGATTTATTTATCGACCCTCAGATAGGGGATCCCCATCGTGTCTTGACCTCTAATCTGGCAGAGGAGGAGAAGTAATTTTAATAAACAGATTAAATCTCTCAATCTGTGATTTCACCAAGTTTCTGATTTCTCTATTTAATTCAGTTCAGTTCAGAACAGGAAGTCGTCTCAAGGCTTTACAGGATTAGCAGGGAAAGACAGAACCCAACTTGACCCACAAGAGCAAGAACTTTGGAGACGGAGGCAAGGAAAACTTCCCTTTAACAGGCAGAAACCTTGGACAGAACCTAGGCTCATGGTGGACGGCCATCTGTCTGACCGGCTGGGTTGAGAAAGAGAGAGAGAGAGAGAGAAAGAGAGAGAGAGAGAGAGAGAGAATGGCAGGTCGGAGGATAGTCGGAAACAAGGAGATGGATAGGGAAGCAATAGCAAGACAGAGCAGGAGCAGACAAAAACAAGATGTATAAAGCTATAAATGCTAATGCTAGCGACGTGGACATCAGTGCTGAGGGACACAGGTCCAGGTTCTGCAGCACCACGGACAGTGATTGACTGTATCTGATTTGTTAGGTATGAATCATGTATGAAGGATGCTCTCAGTGAAGTTGTCAAAGCATACAGATAGAAAAACAACAGTCCCATGACTTGACCCTCATCACGCCTCGATCTTGAAAATCTACGAGATTTTGACTTCATGTTTGGATTTCAGTGGCGATTTTCCTTTGAAGATGCATCGTTTGACAGCTCACAGAATCAGCGCGGTCTCTTCTCAGATCCGTAACTTTATTGGTATCTCACAGTGACAACATTTTTGGATCCAGACGGGTGGTGGCTTTTTTGAGGGTGGCATTTTGTCATTTTTTTGGTTCGAGCCTTCGAGCATTCATGAAAAGCAAAACTCATTGCAGCTGCCCCAACCTCCAAGAAAGAAAGCCATAAAAATAAAACTCCAGATCACAACCAAACTCTAAGGATTTTTTAACGGGTACCTTTTCAAGAAAGCAAATCCCAATCCAACCAGAACTTTATGAATAATTTAGCGAGGGAAGAAAGAACAGAAACTCCCCCAAAAATAAACAAACAGCAAAAGTATTTCCTCCTCAAAAGAGGAGGTTCAACATGTCTTACTTTGCATCCATTGATGGATCAACTTGGCCCCATTACAGGATGAACAACGTTTCATTTTTGTCAGATATTGATCAGATGACTCTGATTGGACAACATAGCATTAAAAAAACAATTTTTGTTTTTTTACTTTGGAAATACAAATTCTATGAGAACGAATTTCAACAATCGCGGTGGATTATTATTATGTGTGAACTAACTGGTTGTTAAATTTACAGTAATGCGCCTTTAAATGTGGCAAATGTCGGACTGTACTGGGAAAATAAATACATCAATATGAAATAAACATTCATCTCAAGCATGTTTTCCTTTAAATTGGCAGCAGTTTGATAGATGCATCTCGGTTGCGTCCTGTCATTGTGCAGATCCGCCCCCCCCCGCCCCCCCGCCCCCCCGCAGTGCGGAGGGAGTCACGTGACCCATCCAGGCTTCTCCTTGCTGTTTCTGTCTGCTTGTAGTTCCTCCTGTGACGTTCTGTAATGTCGCTCTTTAGCACAGAGAGCACGGCCCGTGTTCGGTGCGTTATGGTGCTGCTGCTTTACGGTTCCTCTCCGGTTGCAGCGGCACCGACTGGAAGCCTGCCGGGCTCAGGTAAAAAGCAGCGCGTCGCCGTTATCGTGAGTAACAGTATTCAATTCTGCTGACAGGGACGTCAGCCTCGCAGAATTTACCCGCAGACATTGAGGAAAAAAGAAGCTTTGTTTCCTAATAAATAATATTTTAGCAGTCAATAGAAATTGGAAAAAAGAAAAGGTCTCTTAATATTTGAAAGTAAAGCAAAGGAAGAAAAGAGTACCTTGAGATATAGATAAAAAGTTGGAATCAGGGTACCAGAATCGATGACCCTTCTCTTTGATCTCTTAAAGTAGACTAATCTCTAAGTATCCAAGCCATAAACACGATAAGCAAAAAACAAACAATGAACAAAACAAGTACAGCATTTAATTGTGACTGTCGTATAAGACATTACACAACAAGCCCGCTGAGGAAGTAGATAAAATAAAAAACACGTTTGTCAACGCCCAATTAGGTAATCTCTTCTTTGCTGGAGATGACTGTATTATCGACTGTGACCTTGAAATCATTAACATTTATTTCACGTAGAGAGTGTTTAGACCCAAAAAGAATAGATTCTGTTTTTCCAAGGTGTATTGACAGTTTGTTATCGGTAAGCCAAGTACGGATTCTGGTGACCTCAGAGCTGAGAGCCTCCTCAACCTGCACTTTGTCCTCTCCTGAAATCACGAGTGCTGAGTCATCAGCAAACAGGAACAGCGTGGTCTCAACAGCCATGCAGCGAGCGGTGTGCATGTGATGGAGGAATGCACAGTGCATGTAGGGGGCGTGGAACCATCGCACTCACAGATTGCATTCTTCATCCGTATTTCCTCCTCCTTTGGAGCAGTCGTAAACTGTTGCCGTGCGGTCCCGGCTTGTCTTGACAGATGCACTCGGGTTTCTCTGTCTCTCTCGTAGACCTTCTGTGCATCCTTTTATTTACCTCTCGTGCGTGTCTGCAGGCAGGTTCTGGCACATCACGGACCTCCACCTGGATCCCACCTATAACCGGTCCCCAGACCCCAGCAAGGTTTGCTTCTCCTCCAAAGGAGCCCCGGTCGCCCACGCTGGCATGTTTGGGGACTACCTTTGTGACTCTCCCTACCGCCTCATCCAATCAGCTTTCAGCCACATGGCGCCGCTTACTCAGCCGCAGGACTTCATCATATGGACCGGGTCGGTACAGACAGGACGACGGACGAAGAGTCACTGCTTCCTTCTCTTGATTTTACTGAACACTTCATACCAAGTTTTTTCTTTAAAATGAGCCTCTGACTAATATTCACATCAATTGAAACTCTCTGTGGCTAGTACTCCCACATCATCTGTGTACTTCATATACTTCTCTGTTTGCTCTGTGCTGCCAGAGGGATGAGGAAATACCCACTTCCTTCTCATTGCTTCTTGTTTTAAACAAAGCAAAGACATTTTTTTTTTTACATTATGAAAGAAAAGCCTTGTGAGATTTGACCAGTCCCTGTATTTGGCTCAGGCCCAGACGATAGTGTTCACCAAGTTAAATAAACCACTCCTGCTTTTCTGCGGCAGCATCAAAACTTTGGTTTATCCTGTATAATATAAGATAAACCAATATTTTCTGTGTTCTCCGAGGGAACTGAAAGGTCGTATTCGCTGCACGACGGTCCTCTGTTGATCAGCAGCTAATCAGATAAGCCAGGAATTCAATAAAGACGCTTAGGAGAACGTTTCAGCACCCAATGCTCCACCACTGGAAGTCTCGAGGCTAAAGTTACTGTGTAAACACATTTTTGATTTAATCCAAAGTTAATGGGCTTTTTGTGGCATGACTATGCATTAAAAGGGAAATCCCATTATTTGTACTGTGCGGATGGTTTAGACCGGGTGGAGGGATGTGACTGAGCATTACCTAACAGGTCGGGCGTGTGAGGATTGGGACAGTAGCACCTATCACAATGACAATAATGTGTGATTGAGATGAAACCAGTAACTGGTTCTAAATGTTTGTTTTGCCAGGGACAGTCCACCTCATGTCCACGTCGATGAGCTGTCCACAGACCTAGTGATCAAGGTCATCAGTAACATGACCCAGACCATCGGAGACCACTTCCCCAACCTGACAGTTTATCCTGCCCTGGGAAACCACGACTACTGGCCTCAGGTGACTTCCTGTCATAGGATGAATAATCGGGTCATGGCACCGACATAGTGGGATTTATGAATCCGTTTTAGGGAGGTATACGCTCTGAGTTTGGTCACGTTAGAATCAGAATGGTCTTTATTTCTTAAATGTTAACCATTGTTATTGTCAGGACCAGATGACGACCTCTAGTAATGCCGTCTACCGGGCTGCTGCCGAGCTGTGGGGCCGCTGGCTGCAGCCTGAAGCGCTGTTCACGCTCTCACAAGGTGACATGTCCGTACTTCAGCTCCCGCGATGGTGGTTTTGTCCTTTTAATATTTTAAATCCATCACATTGCCAAGATATAGTAATCATGATATTTGGAATGATTAATTACAAATAGAAACAGTGTTTGATATTTGCACGTGCAAGTATTATATTTACCCTCTAATCCATCTACTTAAACAAATTGTTTGACTGTTGCAACTTTAAAATCACATGAAGTTCCTACATTTAAAATGAGGAAATGTGAAAGCCCGTACTTTATACATGTGGCTGGTTGATGCAAAAAGTTCCTATTTTTTCGTGCCACGCTGAAAGACTCGACTCATCACCTTGAGTTTTGGCAAAGTCAACCATCTTTCTGATGTTTTATTTTACCCGTAGGGTCGAGTGGGCTTTGAGCAGTTGGCTCATTTAAGTCTAGATATAGTCTTTAGAATTTAAGGAAATAAAAAATACCACTTTATTATTAATTTATTACTTGAATGATTAACCTACTCTCAAAGTTGATGGTAATGTAATGCCTGCTAATTGGTAAATGTAATTATGGACCACTCAATAAATATTAACGACCTGCTAGCATGCTAATGACTTTATGTGTGATATGATAATATGAATCAAATTACGCTCTAGCATCATGTGCTAATTTGTGCGGCGTTCTGTTGCTGCAGGCGGGTTCTACTCCCAGCTGGCCAAGCCTGGTTTACGGGTGGTCAGTCTCAACACTATCCTCTACTACGGCCCTAATAAAGCCTCAAGCAACATGACAGATCCCGCTGGGCAGTTCCTGTGGCTTGAGGAAACCCTGGCGAAAGCTGCTGAGAGCCTGGAGAAGGTCTGACCGGTCCCACGTTGATTACTTTGCATCGGTATAGCGCTGTTAAACTATCGCACCCCCGTGGTTTATTTCTTGCTCCAGGTGTACATCATCGCTCACGTACCAGTGGGATACCTGCCCTTTGTCAAGAACACCACTGCTATAACAGAGAGCCACAATGAAAGGCTAGTTGCCATCTGCAGGAAATACAGCAAGGTCATTGCTGGACATTTTTATGGCCACACCCACAGAGACAGCATTATGGTACTGTTGGATCAACAAAGTAAGAAAAGTGCTTCATGTATATGTCAATAGTCATGTATATGTCAATAGTTTTGTTGAAGTACAAAAACTAATTTTGAGATTATTTATGACCTCCATTAGTGCAATAGAATTATTAACAGTTATAGACTGAAAATTCTCCAAGAAGCTCTTTGTGTAAGTCCTTCTTGTAACCTTAGAGCAAACAAATTTTGAAGCTCCATTTACTGCAATGTTAATCAATATTCAAAGTAATCCAGAATCCAGGATCTCTTCTGGATCATCACCAAACTTTAATCATCGGTTCCTGGTAACATTCCCAACATGTTCTGAAAGTTTCATCAAGATCCGTCCAGAACATTTTGAGTTATCTTGCTAAAAGGCGGACAGACAGACGCCGGCGTCTATCAACCGCGTCTACAGGTCTATCAACAGATTAAAAAAACCTAATTAAATTAAATGACCTACCTAAAGAAGAACCCTCAACACACATGAATGTCCTCAACAGTTCTTTGCACCAATTTTTATGTTTGTCTTTCTTGCTCTTCAGATAACCCAGTGAATTCTATTTTTGTGTCACCGGCTGTTACGCCAATCAAGTCACCTCATGAGGTTTACTCAAACAACCCAGCGTTCCGTATGTACCTGTTCAACATGAGGGACTACTGCCTGTTGGTAAGAAGCTCTGCGCTTCACATCAGCTCACTTCAGGGCACAGATTTCACTTGGTATGAATTTACAGGCTAAAATGTGGAGTCGCATTTCTGGCAATATGATGAAAAACAAATCTTGCATAAACTCGGAGACAGCAGAGGGTCCACTGGCTATGAGCCACATGAAAATACAACTAAACTACTCAAAAATATCAGCACCGTTTTTGTGACTGGTCGATGAACATGAAGGCATCACCTTGCTTGAAAAGCACGCAGCTTCAGAATTGACGTGTGCTTTGGTACAGCCACAGGTGAGAGCCTGATGCTGTTTTTAAGTATTTAGAAGTTGCTTAGAAAGAACTGAGGCCTGCCTCATTTTGCAAACATATTGACAATTTCAGGTCAAACCAAAATACTCAATGTAGTGCTGACATTAAAAAGAAGTAATTGCAGAACTATCTCTGCCATTCCAAAATACTTTTCTTTCACCTGTCTTTCTCGCCACTTGGCGCTTTTCTCCATCTGAAGGATATCTGGCAGTACTATTTGAATCTGACGGAAGCCAACGAGAAACAAAGATCTGACTGGAGGCTTGAATATGTCATGACAGAGGCTTTTGGACTGAGTGACCTGCAGCCACAAAGCCTCCTCCAGCTGGGCCTGAGCTTCATCCTCCCCCAGACCAAAACCTTCATCAAGTATTTCAGTCACTACATGGTCGGTTACGACAATAGTATTACATGTCAGGGAGATTGTAAGGTTGCCCAGGTGTGTGCTGTTCTGTTCCTGGACCAGTTATCCTATTCCAAATGTGTTGCAAATGAGAACACATTAGAAGGGTATGCTCCAAAAAGAACCTTATCCAATAAATCACTGTGAAGTAAAGGAAAGAAATGGCATTCAGCCCTTGAAGTATAAACTGTTATTCTGTAGCTCATCTGCTGCTACATTTTGGAAATCATTTATTTTCAAGATTATCATGATTTATATATATATTTTCCACTCCATAGATCTGCTGCATATTAATAAGAATACTACTATTTTGGTGTTTTTTTCAAGCTGTCTGAAGAATCCATGTTGATCAATAAATGTTGAATTAGGTAGAACAAAAACACTGCCAATCCATCTTCGACCACTTATCCGGTGCCGGGTCTTGGAGGCAACAGTATGAGCAAGGATGCCCAGATTTTCCTTTCCTCAGACACCTCCTCTAGTTCTTCCAGGGGGGATCCTGAGGCATTCCCATGCCAGCAAAGAGACATATTCTCTCCAGCGTGTCCTCCCAGTGGGACATGCACGAAACACCTCCCCAGGGAGTCGTCCTGGAAGCACCCGGAATAGATGCCCCAGCCGCCTCAGCTGACTCCTCTCTATGTGGAGGGGCAGCAGCTCGACTCTGAGTTCCTCCCCCTAAGGGGGGCCCCAGCCATCCTGCGGAGGAAACTAATTTTGACCGCTTGTATCCGTGATCTTGTCCTTTCGGTCATGACCCAAAGCTCATGACCAATGGGGAGAGGAGGAACGTAGATTGACCGGTAAATCAAGAGTGTCGCCTTTCGGTTCAGCTCCTTCTTCACCACGACAGACCAATACAACGACTGCAGCTGCTGCACCGATCCCTCCGTCAGTCTTACACTACGTCCTTCCATCCTTCCCTCACTCGTGAACAAGACCCAGAGGTACTTGAACTCCTCCACTTGGGGTAGGATATCCTCCCCGACCTGGAGGTTACTCTCCACCCTTTTCCGGCTGAGAACCATGGTCTCGGATTTTAGGATTTGGAGGTGCTGATTCTCATCCCGGCCGCTTCACGTGCGGCTGCGAACCGATCCAGTGAGAGCTGGAGGGCGTGGCCTGATGAAGCCAGCAGGATCACATCATCTGCAAAAAGCAGCGATCCAATAAAAACGATGTTCTGCGAACATACCTGTTCTTTTATATACCTGTTCATCCACGCCCACATGTCCCCCTTTACGTCCTCATGGTGTCCTCTCCTACGTCCGCCTTACAACAACAAATAGGCCGCGCGGACCAATGGACGCGCGGCTTTTAGGCGCGTCCTATGGGTGTGAAAATACGGTAAATAAATAGATTTTTGCAGAGAAGCACACAGGGGTCATACTTTAAAAAAAATTACAAAATTAGTTGTTGTTTTTTTACCCCAGTACAAAAACAAACAAAACATTCTAAGTATGACCCCCTATGTCAGGGAGCTGATTCCACAATAAAGGAGCTTGATAACTGAAAGCTCCGCCCCCCAGTCTGCTTTTGGAATTTTCTGGAACCAAGAGCAGGCCAGCATCTTGGGACCGTAGGGTTCTAGTGGGGCAATATGGCATAATGAGGTCTGTGAGGTAAGGAGGGGCCTGGCTGTTGAGGGCTTTAAAAGTGAGTAGAAGGATTTTACATTCAATTCATGCTCTAACATGAAGCCAATCCAAATTGGATGGACAACAAAACTAATTGACCCAAATGAAGACTAGCAAGATGGCGGCGCCCATGCGTGCAGCGGCTCCATGCTCTCCAGTCTGGTGCTTAGTTTTTCTTTACTTTTTCTTACTTTTTACTGATTTCTGCGAGGCGACTATCGCCAGGATTTACTGGACATCGGCCTGGGGCTCAACATATTACTTGCATTTTCTGTTATTATTGAACTTTATGTTGTATTCCGCACCGGACGGAGCAGCGCTCCTAATCTCATTGTGTAGCCACTATGCAAGGACAATAAAGGCTTTCTATTCTAAGTTTACACAAGAACACAAGACGGCACATAGTCAGACATTCAGGCTTAGAATATCCCTACAAAGGCAGAGGGAAAAGCAAGGCAACACACACATCTCAAGAAAGCCAATGAGACATGAGAGATACCCAGACTGGGCCTTCAGAAAGCCAAGTAAGAAACGTCATAAACACAAACATTTACAAAAACAACACGGCTCGTGTTGTTTTTGTGTGTCACTGATGATAAAATAAAAGCTGTAAGAGTTGCTGATTTGTTTGTCTCTGCAGAAGGAACAGCGACTAACCTCATCTGAACCTCTCTCTTCAATCTAACTCCCCCCACCATCACCGTGCTGATCTTATTCAACTTCTGTTCAAAAGCCTTCTTGTTTCTCAGCCACCACCTCAAGCATTTGCCCCTCGCCTCCTCCGCCTCACCCTCCCAGCTCTTTTGTCCCTTTGCCTCACTCTCCAAAGGCTGAATACACCCTTTAAACCTAATGCGCAGCTTTCTAATGGAAAAATGCAGCAACACAAATCAACAAAAGTTGTACTACATTAGAAAAGTGAAAATATTAGCTGTGCCGTGTTTGTTCTTTTTTATTAATCTAATTTCTCCAGAACAGGGGTTCCTCAGGGTTGCAGGATAGATCTTTGAAAATAATAGTTTATTTGTAGTTTTTTTTTCTCATCTTTGTATCTGTAGTGATTTCCTGGATTATTTTATCCCTTTATACATTTTAAAGTAATTCCCCTCATGTGCCCCATTTCCATTATTATTCCTGAGTAGTCTACCCCCCCCCCCCCCCCCAAAGTTGGTGCCTAACACACCGTAACTGTGGAAACACAGTTGTTGGAGCACATGGCAATGGAAAGGACTCCATTACCGGGGTAACGGCTGTAAAGTTCCTCTGAATTCAGCTCTGAGCTCATTGTTAACCCCCGGCCTGCCAGTCAGATACAGCAAATAATGGACTGTGTGTTTGCATGAGAGGGAGACTCTTCCCACACCATCACTGGAGTCTTGGACTTGTGCAAAGACCATCTGCTTTTCAACCGAACTCCATTCAACTGGCCAGCCATCTCTATGTGCTACCACAATATAGGCGGCTTTATGTCACAGCTTTTGAAAGCTATTTGCATGTGATTTTGATGGTATGTACAGTATATTGAGGTGTGTCCATCTGCTAACATGCTGGCGTGTTGTGTTTTTAACTTAGAGACACAGCACAAACCAGCTGTGGTGGAAAGAGTCTACCTTTTACTACAATTATCAACTTGCACTTAAAATGAGAATTTGCGATTTCTGTTACATTTCAAATACATAAATACATTTATAAGGTCTGCAATCAGATGGTTTGAAATTCTTCATACATAGTTTAACAACTATGAATAGTGTCTAGTAATATTTGTTTGATTGCAAAAGATAAGGCTGTGTTGATCTTCAGGGATAATCACACGGTAGCCTGAACAGAATAAAGTCGTAGGTGATGGTTGCTGAAGGGTGAGTCAGAGGAGATCCAGTGGTGGTTCAATGTGGGAAATGTGGGGTTTGCTGGATGGTAGCTGTCTCTCTTCCTAAGTGACTGTCTCACTGACCAGCCCTCTGTCTGTCTGGCTGACTGTTAGATGAGTGGTGGAGCCCCACCACCAGTTAATCTGAGGATTACTGTCAGGACAGGATAGCCATCCAACTGCCCTCTCCTGGGGAGCTGGAATCTCTTTATTTCTTTTGTGTGTGTGTGTGATTAACCTTTTTATCTTCCAGTTCACCTAATCCCATTCCACATCTTCAGATTTTAAGAATTGTCTCTCTCTTCAATTTTAATAGTCAGATGTCTCCCTTTAGTTGTTTGGTTATACAAAGCTACAATATGTTGGATTGGAGATATACAGTATATATATGATCCGATATGATGTATACACACACACACACACACACACACACACACATATATATATATATGTATATATATTTCACCAATGTCTCCTTGTCTGCCTGAGTGAAGAATGATGAGTTAATGTTTATTTCCTTGAAGTGTAAAACAACATAAGGGATCCACATATTTATACCACTCTAAAGTTTGATCTGTAGGCATGTGTAATAAGTCAGTGTAGCATTGAAGACAATGTAGGCTATCTAAACTAGTCATTATGGCCTGGAAATGAACAATACAGTAAATCCCTCTAACAGTGAGTTAAAAAGACTTACACTCATTAGAAGAAAAATGGCATTCAAATAGCAAAAACCTTAGCAATGTTAGAAGAAGAAGAAGAACTGGGGATACATCTAACTATATTATGTTATATATTATAGATAATAAAAGTAGACTTTTATAACAAGTATCAAAGTCTACTTGTATTAGCTATAATATATAAATCCAATCAGTGAAGGTAGATTTCTCCTCACAGTCGCCAAGTAATTTAACATGGGGGATGCCGGGTTTCCATAAAGTAAAGCATGCTCTTATTTTGAAGGTCTTAATGTTTCATCTAACCACCTTAAACCGTGCTTTGGACTTGCTGCAGATTAGTTGCATTAATGCAGATAAACAGGATTTGGACCTCACATACAGGCTAGCAGTCATTGGTGACCACATGGGACCTTGTTCTGGATCTCAGCTTGGAGTGAAACGGCATCTGTCCGGTCAGGATTGCATCAAAGTAATTAGTGCTGTACCTGTGTTTGTAGTCTCCTGCAACATCTTCAGTGTCAGTGTTACAGTACACTTCAGCAACAGGTGAAGTTGCTGACACTTGGCATACCTTCATGTTGCAGGTCCTTTCTGAATATGACATTTAACCACTACTTTCCTTAAAGCAATAGTCTCTCCTCACCCTGCATCATGTGTGAGCATCATGTGCTAATCTCTGTGCAGATGAGATAAAGATCTAGTTTTGCAAAGAAAACTTTCCTCTTCTCTTTGTATCTTTTAGTGACAGGTAGAGTACTAAAATGGAAAATTTAGGTTATTATTGTAACCACATTTTCTTCAGTTTACTCCTGCTTTATGTTATCAATGCTGTTCAGTGATTACCCTCGCCAAAGAGGAGGCGAGGGTATTGCAATTGGGTGCGTTTGTCTGTTTGTTTGTCTGTCTGTCTGTTTGTTTGCTTGTTTGTCTGTCCGAGCGCATAACTCAAAAACTAGTAAACCAATCAACTTGAAATTTTTACACAAGCAAGGTTCTGTCCGTGGCTCAGTCCTCCCCGAGAATGGCGTTGATCCGGATCTGGATCCAGATTCTACAATTATTTTTTACATCTGGAATTGTGCCTGTGCTGTAAACTGCCACTTTAAGAGGGAGGGACACGAATGGCATGATGGGAAAAAGAGTCCAGAAGGAGTCTTGTAGTACATTCTGGAGCAGCAAGCTAGAGCAGGTTTGGCCCCTCTGATCCGGAAGCCCTGTTTACTGTCTCACAAGATCCAATAGTCTTTTGGAGGCGGAGTCTGCAATCTCTGATTGTCGTTTTCTAGTTTATTTTGGAAAATGATAATTTTATTTATGATTTACAGTGAAATTTGTCTTTAACTTCACACTTTCTATGTGAAAAAAAGATTTCCATTGTTCTGATTGTTAGAGTAGCAAATATAAAGTTATTTTCTTAATTCCACTGTCCAGAGTGATATTGTCTCACACCCAGCTTATAATGGAGACGGAGACGGAGACAGAGACAGATGGGTGGGGGGGGGGGGGGGGGGGGGAGGGTCTCTTTATTCTCATGCTTCAGTAGTAATTTATCAGCGGCCATGAATGGACTTCTTCATGAGTGACTAGAGACAGCAACACACAAGCTGGGTCAGTCAGTCAGTCTCTCTCTCTCTCCCTCTCTCTCTCACAGACCGGACTACTCCTGTATGGGCCCACCATAGGCAGTTCCCTACCAGCCAATCAGATTCCACAAAGCATGTGACTTCACTCTCTGATGATGGATGTGCCAAAATGGAACAAATGGGACCCCCCCTCCCGCTAAAAGAAAAAGGGTCATTTGAAGAGAGCAAGAAGAAAATCCAAAAAGAAGAAATGTACGAACAATGTATAACTCCACATTAAATAGAATTTTGAGGCCTTTGATGATAGAAATAATAAAATAAGTACCTTAAAACTAAAATAATAAGCCCCTCTGTGTCATGGACCAAGGCAGAAAAAACCCGCACGACAGATCAGAAGGGGCAGGCAAAGGTAAGGTCCAAAAAACAGGCAGGGGTCACAAACCAGCAGACAGATCCCAAGGGGCAGGCAAAGAGGCAGAGTCCAGGAATCAGGCAGGGTCGGTACACGAGAGGTCTTGACAACAGGGGTCTTGACGATTCAATCCCCGGACACAGAGAGGACCTGGTGGTGAGTGTCCACAGCTCAGCCACCATGTGTTGGATTTTACCCCGGTAAATCAAGAGAAAAACACCAATTGATGCCATTCGGCCTCCTATGGGCCAAATGACAGTGCAGAGTCTTCTTGGAATCTTTAGAGAGGGTATTGGACAATAGTCCGACCAGAAACTCAATTGTTCTTCTGGGGGATTTCAATGCTCTTGTGAGTCTTGTAGGGGGGTGATTGGGATGAACGGCATGTGGCACCAGGACACCCTAAGCCAGAGGTCGATGATCGACTTTGTGGTCTTGTCATAGGTCCGGCCGTGTGTATTGGACACTCAGGTGAAGAGAGGGGCAGAGCTGTCACCTGATCACTACCTGGTGGTGAGTTGGATCCGCTGACATGGTAGGAGGTCGAACAGACACGGCATGCCCAAACGTGTTTTAAGGGTGTGCTGGGAATGTCGAGCAGAGCCCTTTGTCAGTGCAGTCTTCAACTCCCATCTCCGGAAGAACTTCTTTCAGATCCCAGAGGAGGCTGGGGACAATGAGTCAGAGTGGACCATCTTCTCGACCTCCATTGTGGAAGCAGCTGCTTGAAGCTGTGGTCGCAGGGTTTCCGGGATCTGCCATGGTGACAACCGCCGAACCCGGTGGTGGAGTCCAGAAGTAAGGGAATGCCAGCAAGCTGAAGGAGTCTTACCAAGTCTTGTTGACATCCTGGGATTCCAGGGCAGCTGACAGGTACCCGCAGGCCAAGCGTTCCACGGCCGAGTGGTTATAGAGGCAAAAACTTGGGCCTGGGAGGAGTTCAGAGAGGCCATGGATGAGAACTGTTGGTTGGACTTAAAGAAATTCTTTATTCCACCTGATTCAGTGTGCTGCCAATTATATTTACAGTGACAGCAATGAGCTGCTGACCTCGACTGGTGATATTGTCAGGCGGTGGAAAGAATACTTCGAGGATCTCCTCAATCCTGTTACCATGTCTTCTATAGAGGAAGTAGAGGTCAGAGGCAGACTTGTCCATCATCTGAGCCGAAGTCGCTGAGGTGGTTGTCAAGCGTGGATGGGATTCGCCCTGCACATCAAGAGACATGTCCCTGCACTGGATGTGCAGGGACATGTCTCTGTGACATTGCATGGCAGTTGGGGACAGTGTCTCTGGACTGGCAGACCAGGGTGGTGGTTCCCCTTTTCAAGAAGGGGGACCAGAGGGTGTGCTCCAAATACATGGGGATCACGCTCTTCTATTCCAGGGTGCTGGAGAGGAGGATCAGCCCGATAGTCGAACCTTTGATACAGGAGGAACAAAGCGGTTTTCGTCTCGGTCGTAGAACACTGGACTAACTCTACACCCTCCATCAAGTGCTCAAGGGTTCGTGGGAGTTCATCCAACCAGTCCATATGTGTTTTGTTGATTTGGAGAAGGCATTTGACCACGTCCCTCATAGTATCTTGTTGGGGGTGCTTCGGGAGTATGGAGTCCGGGGCCCTTTGCTGAAGGCTGTCCGGTCCTTTTGTGATCGAAGTCAGAGCTTGTTTCACATTGCATGCAGCAAGTCAAACCTATTCCAGGTGCTGCCCTTTATTACCAGTCCTGTTCATAATCTTTTTGGACCACAGGATTTCATCTCTGCTTTTTGCAGACAATGTTGTTCTGTTGAATCCTTTGAGCCTGGACTGCCAGCTTGTACTGGGGTGGTTTGCAGCTGAGCAAAGCACCTCCAAATCCGAGACCATGGCTCTCGACCGGAAAAAGCTGGTTTGCCCTCTCCAGGTCGGTGGGGAGTCTATTTCTCAAATGGAGTTCAAGTATCTTGATTCTTGGGGTCTTGTTAAGGAGTGAGGGAAGGATGGAGCAGCTGCTCAGTTTCAAAGGCCTTAACAACCAGGCCCCTCCTTACTTTACAGAGCTCATTGTGCAATATTGCCCCACTAGAACCCTGCGGTTCCAAAATGCTGGCCTGCCGTTGGTTCCAAAAATTTCCAAGAGCAGACTGGGGGGGCAGAGCTTTCAGTTGTCATGAGACAGATACAATCTCTATGTTCAAGAATAGACTAAAGACTTTCCTTTTTAACAAAGCTTATAGTTAATCGATACAGTAATCAATATGCTTTTGCTTTCTGTCTCTGTCTGCAGGTCCTTCTGTCCGTGGTGCTGCAGAACCTGGACCTGTGTTCCTCAACACTGATGTCCATATCTCGTATGTACTAAATATGCAGTACCATTCACTGGCCAAATAAATACTGTTAACTTCAGCGCATTCAATCAAATTAAATTCAAAACTATTTTCTGCACGTCTTCACCACATGTGTGTGTGTGTGTGTTTAGTGTGAATGATTTGGAAGGAGGCCAGGCACCAACATCCCAGTTCCATCGTTGAGTCTCCACTTCCAATTAAAATTTCACCCAGAAACAGGAGTAGCACATTTCCCACTAGAGTAAAGCTATTGTTTAAGAACACAAAGCTCTGATTATTGAGTTGGCAGGGGATTTATGAATGGGCACAAAAGATAGCAGCCATGAAAAGAGCCTCTCATTATATTGGAGTGTGTGACAGGGTGGAGATGTGAAACAAGCACATCTAAAAATGGAGCAAAGGAAAAACAGGTTTCCACATTTTGGTCAACAAATATCAAATTAATCTTGTAAAAGATCCCAGGATAAGAACAACCATCTGTGATGAGATTTACTGTCGTTTTGCAGCCCTTAAAGTTGAAGATTAATGGGATCGATCAATGACTTTTATCTTCTCATCTAATCACCCTCGCCGAAGGGGAGGCGAGGGTATTGCAATTGGGTCCGTTTGTTTGAATGTTTGTCTGTTTGCTTGTCTGTCTGAGCGCATAACTCAAAAACTAGTAACCCAATCGACTTGAAATTTTTACACAAGCAAGGTTCTGTCCGTGGCTCGGTCCTCCCCGAGAATGGCGTTGATCCGGATCTGGATCCAGATTCTAGAATTATTTTTACATCTGGAATTGTGCCTCTGCTGTAAACTGCCACTTTAAGAGGGAGGGACAGGAATGGCATGATGGGAAAAAGAGTCCAGATGTAAGTACGTTCCGGAGCAGCAAGCTAGAGCAGGTTTGGCCCCTCTGATCCGGAAGCCGTGTTTACTGTCTCACAAGATCCAATAGTCTTTTGGAGGCGGGGTCTGCAATCTCTGATTGTCGTTTTCTAGTTTTCCACTGATAATAAGGTACATCCGCATTATTTAGAAGACAGCATCTTTAATGTGGTACAAATGTTTAGACATCTTTTTTCAGTTGTAGATATCTTTCGTAGAGTATGCCGTTTGGATTGGACAGCTACAAACTGATTTCGTCGTCTGCCTTTTATATTCCATGATGACATGGCCCGGCACTCAAGCACTGCTCTTTGGATGTGAGAATTGTCTTGCACATCATGCGTATGTTCAGTTTCCCAGCAGGAACAGGAGGAACTCCTTTGTAACTGCATGACCAAAAAGACAACAACAACAACAACAACAAAACTGCTTTGGCAGAATTATCAGAGTGTGATGACATTTCCAGAGTCCAAAACCTGCTCTAATGTGATTTGGGTGCATCAGGATGGATGGATGTCTTCGCATACACCGGCTCTAATTGTGCTTTTTCTGATCCAGGCACATGCTACATTCTGAAGCTCAGAGCACATCTCTTAAACGCCTCCACTCTGCATCCATCTTATATGCGCTACATGAGTGTTACGATCCCGGGAGAAAGGGAAGCAACGCAAAATAACCCAGGTGGGTTGTGTAAGGGTGAAGTACTAAGTGCCCGGGACTTTAGTATTAAAAAATACACGAAATCAGACCAATAGAGAGGAACTCTTTGAGTGCCATTCACATCTACAGACGTTTTTTTAAACCCAAACATTCACTGCCAAGCCTCAACCTCTTTTCAATGGCCAATATCACGAGAACGAGCAATAGTAGGAACACATTATTTTTCATGATGAAAGAAGAGACTTTCATCTTTTATTTGGTACATTCGGTGTCTGCATAGTCATAATAAAGAGTATTCTGTGGGGCTTGGAAAATCAGGGAAAATGAGTAGTCTGTTTAAAAGTCCATGTCTACATCTATTCATTCATTCATTCATTCATTCATTTTTCTGACCACTTTTTCCTAAATCCGGGTCGCGGGTGTGCTCAGCCAACCCCAGTCGACGGGCAGGAGGCAGGGTCCACCATGTGAGGGCGATATGTGGTGCCTTATTTTGCACAGGTGCGGGAGCGCGGCTTGATCGGGACAAGGCACACCTGTCCCACATCACCATCTCATCAACCTCCGCCCACTTAAGGCGTGTCCACAGAGCTGATCCTTGTCAGATGGTGGTCTTGTGTTTCACCGGTTGCTTTGACACTTCTGCTTTTGTCGCTTCCTGTACCCTTCTGGTTTTTGGGCCTAGTTCCTGTTGATTGTTTTGTCATTGCTTCAGGTATTGTTGATAGTTCTAGGAAGCCCTTTCTTATGTTCACGTTTTTGGACCAGCAGCCTGTCACAGGATAGCTTCTGTTAAGATTTCGTGTTGGCAGCGTTTGTTGCTTTCTCGTTTTCTCGCCTGTCCGTCACTAGGACTTTTTCTATTGTTATGAATTTGTGTTATTGCACGATTTATTACTTCAGGCGAGGTGGTGGTGTAATTACCTGCGTTTGTTTGTCTGTCTGTTAGCAACGTAACCCAAAACATTATAAACAGATATGTCTGACATTTTTAGGAAATATTCAGAATCTTAAACCGATGATTACATTTGGGTGATGATCCAGAAGAGACCCTGGATTCTAGATGACAGCTTCTTCCGCTCTGCCGTAAGACTCATGAACACTTTATAACCGGTCGCTTGCACTGTGTGATTGTGTTAGTGTTTGCTGCTGATTATCAATATTGATGCTGCTGTTTGTGTGGTGGGTTTTTGTATTCATACGGTTTTTGACTTGGTCTATTTTTTTGCATTTTATTACTTGTCATTATTTTATGTATCATTTTGCATGACTGCACCAAGAAAAATTCCTAGTTTGTGAATCCTTTCACTAATAACGGCAAATAAATCGATTCTGACTTCGAAATCTTCATAAAAATTGCAGTCAATGGAACTTCAACATTTGCTCCTCAATGTTTTGGTTGATTATTGATGAATGTTTATGGAATTCGACAGTCATGTAGGGTCGGGATCTCTACCTCAACACCAAATTTAATCTGGATCTGATCCAGAATGAGGTCAGGAATTATTTTCATTATTTTAATATTGAAAATCTCATTTACGGATTAAAACACAAGTTAAAAATACATATCAGGTCTGATTCACTTTGACTTTTCATGGTTGGTGTATAAAGACACCAAGAACAATCTAGAACCTTTTGGTGCTGATCAATGTTCCCTCTAATTTTTCATGTGTCTGAGAAAACACACGAACTCGCTGAGCAGACCCTCGGACAAATGTGAGCAACATCATAACAAAACACCTTATGTTGAACACACTTTATATTTGAAAGCAAACCTCAAAGTGCACGATAGTATAAATTATTATACTATTATAAAGGGTCGACATCAGCAGCTCATCGCATGGCTGCACATATTCATTCATTTCGAGGTTGGTTATCTGAAAGATGTCTAGCAAGCAGTGATTGATTTTGAGAACTCCTGTATATGTGGAGCAACTCACAAGACAAAGCACTTCAATCGCCACCAACAGAGACTCTATGGTGTCTTTTCTTTCATTCCTTTGTTTCATTTTCCAGAACTGACGAGTCTTTTTCAAGGCAATTTAACACTCAGGCCCTTTCTGAAGGACATCCAGGCCGTTACGATGACTGTTAATGCACAGTCAGTCTGGTTTCCCTCAAAATAGCAGGAGCCCCCTCCTCCACCCCTCCCTGCTCTGGTTGCAGGGTCAGTGAGTTTGCCCTCAGAGAGGTTTGCACAGGCAGGGAGGGGTCGAGGGGTGTGGCATGCAGACCAGTGTCTTTGATCATTATGGGGGTTGCACCCCTCTCTATTCCACCTGATATACGCTGTACTGACCTTACTGCCGACCCCCCGTGGAGAATGTGGGGCTCGATGGAGGTTGTTCAGCAGTGTCTTGTTCCCCCTCAATTTTTACTTGTGAATTGTTTCCTTTAACATGTTTTCAAAGTGCTTGGACATAATGATCCCATCCTACAATCGACCACACATGATCTGATCTGGTTTCAAGGAGTGCATCCCCCACGCCCTGCTCTCATCTCATCGACCTTATCCCAGATCTGAATGTTTGAATTTAGGTATGTCATGAAAATGAGAAATTTAGTGTCTTTAAAAGATGCATTAACATTACTTTTGTAAAATCTTGTTACTCTTGTTAATGCCAAAGTGATTCCATGTTGTCGTGGGAGGTTTTTATCATCATGAGGGTCAAACTCTTAGGACGGGTGATTTTAGTAGCAATGACAGAATGAGGAAACTGAGCTGCCATGATGGAGGTTTGAGCTCTCGGTGTCCTTTCTAGTTCTCATTGCAGCCAAAAAGAATCTATTATTTATATCGACTTTCTGCTTGTCCCGTGAGGCGTCGCCACAGCAAATCAACCTTCTCCACTTCACCCTGTCCTTCGCATCGTCCTCCCCAACACCGGCCACTCTCATGTCCTCCTCACTACGTCCATGTCTCTTCTCCTGGGTCGTTCTCTAGTCCTGTCCTTCGCATCGTCCTCACCAACACCAGCCACTCTCATGTCCTCCCTCACTACGTCCATGTCTCTTCTCCTGGGTCGTCCTCTAGTCCTGTCCTTTGCATCGTCCTCCCCAACACCAGCCACTCTCATGTCCTCCCTCACTACGTCCATGTCTCTTCTCCTGGGTCGTCCTCTAGTCCTTTTCCCTGGCAGTTCCATCCTCAGCATCCTTCTACCGATATAGTCCCTGTCTCTCCTCTGGACGTGTCCAAACCATCAAAGTCTGGTCTCTCTGACCTTGTCTCCAAAACGTCTAACCTTCACCGTCCCTCTTATTGTCTCATTTCTAATCCTGTCCAACCTGGACACTCCCAAGGAGAACCTCAGCATCTTCATATATATATATATATATATATAATAACTTCCTGTCTTTGGAGATAACGGACGCATTTCTCGCTGCTCCTGACCCCCCCCCCCCCCCCCCCCCCCGATCTGCCTGCTGCAATCTCTGTTGGTCTCGTCTGTCTGTCTGCCCCCCATGGTCCCAACATCCCAGGACTGGCCTGAATTCTGCTGTACCTATAGTGGCGCCATCTGCTGTAACTTTAGTGCAGTATCCTTTTGTACCTGTAGCGGTGTATTCTGTTGTACCTGTGATGCTGCCATCTTCTGTACGTGTAGTACAGCAGGTGGGTAAAATAAAAATACATTCTACTGACTCCCTTCTGGCTGTGATCCAGATGAAATTTGGTGGTGAGATAGAGATCTCTCCCCCCCCCTACATGACTGTGCCCAATCCCATTAACGTCAGTCAATAATCAACCGAGATATTGAGAAACAAATTTTTAAGCTCCATTGACTGCAACGTTAATGAAAGTCTCAAAGTGATCATAAATCCAGGATCTCTTCTGGATAATCACCAAAATGTGATCATCTTTTCCTGCTAACATTCATCACCTCCTCGGTGGAGGTAATAATACAAAATAAATTACTAGCATACATACACTAGATAAGTTAAATAACATCCAACACAACAACATATAACATACAAGTGTGTAGTGTATTTATATATTTATAGTTACATGTACATTTTGAAGTTTCAATCAATGAATTCTAAGTATTTGTATTTATTTATTATGACATCCTTATTTTTTATTAATTGCATTGACTAAATTTCGACTTTAATCATGGAAGAAATTTTCTTCGGCACATTTTAAAAAGACGTGTACTTTGGGTGCGTATTTGTGTTCTCTGATACATTTGCTTCACTACAATTTAGAGGAAAATCTACACAGTTCTCTTTACTCCACCACATTTACTTTCAAATGTGTGATGCGTGACATATAAATAATTTCATACTTGAAATAAATAAATAGTTGATATTCAAAGAGAAAATACACAGCAGTGTACACTACGCAGCAGATAAGAGTCACCAGTAATAACAACAAAGTAATAATATATGAAATATGATATTCTGCATAATGAGAACTTTCCAGTATTTTGACATTTATACATTTGAAATTAAATGCATAACAGTTGCTTGTAACAAAGTATCTCTATCTTGTGGTACCTCCTCTTAATACAGACTAAATACTTCTCTCACTTCTGATTTTTTTTCGAACAAGCTGACATTTTTCTTAACTTTAATACATCGATCCTCATTCTGTCCTCTTCCTCCACTGGTACAAGCTCCTACGCTATTATATTTATTATAATAAAGTGGAACCTTTCAGGCGCTTTCGACCATTGTCTCTAGAGGTTCTTCCCGACTTGACCTGCAGAGGGCGCTGTTATCCATCGCTGGTTGGACGTGGAGTCTGCCAGAAGAGATGGTTTCCTCTCTTTCTCTGCTGTCTCTGCGTGTTTCTCCTGCCCCCTTTGCTTCCTCTACAGTCGTGTGACTTGGAGTTGAATTTAAATGATGACTCATGACGAGTCCTTCCATTCGGTCATGCCTCCCGTCACCTGCTGCGACAGGGACCAGAACAAAGCTGACGCGCTGATTCTTATTCACAGGAATGAAATGTCTCGGGTTTCCCTTTCTGTACAAACCGTCACTCAGCTGTCGGTTTCACCTCAAATATCAATGTTCTCTTTTTTTGCAGGAAAATATATGAAAGAATGAATTGATAAATAAAACAATATTTAACCATTAGCAGTCTGAAAAGAGAATCATGTTAGACACAGATGTATGAAGCATTTCAGTTCAGCCAAGTTAATATAACAATATTACTGATTTAAACTATTATTATTGTTATTGAGCCTTTATTAGACACACCTGGCAAAATGTAATGCAATCTAATGCGGCGTTGTCATGGTTATAATGTTCACATTCCATTGAAACACATCAGAAAGATGTATTTATTTTTGTACAACTCATTTCTATCTGTAATGTAAAACAGTGCAATAGCACCAAAAACAATATCTTCCAAAATGATTGCACAGCAACCTTTAGGGTGTTCTGACTCAGTTAACCTTCATGCCGGGAGCGTTTGTTGTTGTAGTTTTACTGAGGCTCACCTAAGCAGCTTTAAATGTGCGTCGTTTAAATGAATAATTGAGTAAGGTGCGAGAGTGCCGTGAAACGAGCGTTTTCCCCTACAGAAAAAAGGAAACAGGCAATAAATGAATTATGATACTGAAAATCTGACAGATTTAGGGAGGAAAATCTAATCAGAACCCCCCCCCCCCCCCAGAAGGAGCTTTAGACCCAACTGTCAGGTTTAAATCTGCCATTCAGTCTGCAGAGACTCACTTCACAAAATGGCAGGTGCAGCACTGAAGACCAGAGGTCATTCCAAATGCGCGGCGACAACCCGTTTGATTCACTCCAACACCTGCCCATCAGAGCGGGGAGCTCCGTGACCCCCCCTGCTTCCCCCAGGACGGTCTGGGACATTCAGGATTTGTCCCATTCCCCACCTCCCCCATGCCATTTTACACTCTTCAGCTCAAGGTGGTTCGGGTCACAAAAATGGACCATTTCTATGCGCCACCCCTTTCCTCATAATCATGAATTATAACACATTCACACAAATAACACACTTTTATTTTCACCTCTCCTCTCTCCTCTCCTCTCCTCTCCTCTCCTCTCCTCTCCTCTCCTCTCCTCTCCTCTCCTCTCCTCTCCTCTCCTCTCCTCTCCTCTCCTCTCTCCTCTCCTCGATATTTTGTCTCCCAGTAATGTGACAGTCCTTCTGCCAATGTCTTGAATTAGTTTGTCTATGTGGATTCATCAAGGACTGGTGACGGTTAGGGTGAACTCAGGGTTAACTTGGGGTAACTCAGGGTTAACTTGGGGTAACTCAGGGTTAACTTGGGGTAACTCATTTGCATACACAGATCAGCAGCCATCCACATTGATGCTGGAGAACCCAGAGAGACACAATAGAAGTGAATGCAACATGTTTCAGAGCAGCTGTCTGGTCACCACTGAGCAGGTGCCACCCCCCACCCCCACCCCCCACCCCTCCATCCATCTATTCATCCATACAGCTTCTATACTTTATCGGATTAACCGTCAGGAGCTCCCTATAAATCCTGACCCGAGTCTGATTTATGGAATTAGCTGATGAAGTAAAGTATCTTTCGCTGATTGTCAGTCCCTCCAACTAAACCAAAACTCAACTCGAAGCCTTTTGCTTTCACTTAGTCTCTCCTTTTAATTCTTGTTAGTCCATCCCCCCACCCAGAGGCGGATCTAAAGCCCATACAAAAAATATTGTTTAAGGCAGGTTACAAAATAAATATCAGCAAGAACATTTTGATCCAGTGATGTGTTTAACAGTCGAGGGAAAGGATCAGACCTTTTTCTTCAAGCTGTATTTTTACTTTGTACTTTTACCATGAATAAAACCTTTCTCCAATGACATAAAGAAGGGTTTTCACTAAACTCAGCATTCGTTGTTATTGTCTCTGTTTTTTATCAGTAAACAGCAAACATGTTTGTCACATTCTAAGTGATGATTCAGACGCTGTCCTGGATTATATTTACTGTAATTGAAAAGCTTCTGGGAGCAGGGCTGCATGCAACAATGAGGACAGTAAGGCACTACCGGCTGCTTTTACCGACCAGCAGAAGCTAAAATGTCTCAATGACATCCTGAAATTCAAATCAAATCATGGCTTAATGGACAAACGTCTCAAACACATCAAAGGTGAGGATATCGTTCCTGCAGGTCTGTGATTGAATGCAAAACACAAATAAAAGATTCTTTTGAAAGCTCATGATTTGCCTCCGGCCTCCAAACCAAAAGCTCTCTCCATCTTTCCCTCCATCTCTTCATCCATCCATCCTCCATCCCTCCATCTTCCCTCTCTGCCCCCCCCATCCCTCCCTTCCCCCTCCATCCGCGGACCGGAGGACAGACTCCTATGTTGCCAGTCACCTTCCGAGCAGCGGGAGGACCGGAGACGGTAACCCCCCCTCCCCTCCCCCCCCGCGGAACCCAGCGACCGGTGGCAGCAGCGGGCCGAACCCTGCGGAACACCTGCCCCGAATGGACGCCCGTTCCAGGCGGAACGTCGTTTCAATCCGCGGATGGTGGTGATGATGATGATGATGATGATGATGAAGAGGTCGAGTAGAGCTCCGCCTCCCTGACGGCGCGGAGCGATCGGCGGCTGCAGCATCTGTCGCGGATGGAGACGCGTTCGGGCGGCGCTGATTCAGCAGGTGTTGCGGGGCCGTGCCGCATTGTTTGCCGCCGCGGGCGACGCCGTGGAGTCGGTGATGCTGCCGTCGTCATTGCGCCACGCCAAGAGAGCGCAACGGAGGAGAGGCTCTTCATGGAGCGAAGCGGCTGTCTGCGCGCAGCGCGTCCGGATCAGCAGGTCGGATGTGCCGCTTGAAGCCGAGCGGACCCGGGGCATTTACGCGGTGGACAAATCCGAATAAAGTTTCATCCTGGAGGTTGGATTGTTTCTCTATGTCGAAGTGGATCGCGCCAGTCTTATGATGCGTCATAGGAGCTTCATAGCAGCTGCATCTGTGCCAGTTCAGGGTGGATCCGGTCTCGGGAGGAGCAGGCCTCCATCTGGAGTCAGCTTCTGGTGAGGAGGCCGCGGAGAACGTCCTTTCCGCTTCACCCTGTTGCTGGAGGGAACCTCGGATTGGTTTCACTGCGAGCTGGCGGGGCCCCCAGCGGAGGCTGCGAAGGATGACTCACTTACAGGCTGGCCTCTCTCCAGAGACCCTGGAGAAGGCCAAGGTGGAGCTGAAGGAAAACCCGGAGACGTTACACCAGGACATCCAGGAGGTCCGGGACATGATCATCACCCGGCCGGACATCGGTTTCCTGAGGACAGACGACGCGTTTATCCTGCGATTCCTCCGAGCAAGGAAATTCAACCACTTTGAGGCGTTTCGGTTGCTGGCACAGTATTTCGAGTACCGGCAGCAGAACCTGGACATGTTCAAGAACCTGAAAGCTACGGACCCGGGAATCAAGCAGGCCCTGAAGGATGGGTTCCCCGGCGTGCTTTCCAATCTGGACCGATACGGCAGGAAAATTATGGTCCTGTTCGCTGCCAACTGGGACCAGAGCAGGTAATAACGAGGCAGAGGGTTGGGCTGGTGCAGTCTGATCACACATACAAAGAGAAATGGGACAAACAGTAGGGAGAGGTCATGGCGTGAAAACCCATTAGCCTCAAATTGAGTCTCCTCCAGCTCCTCAAGGTAACTGGGAGTCCCTCTTTAATCCGCTGTGGAAAAAACACGCTCCAGGAACCAGTGTAGGCGGACACACACAAATATAGCAGCAGGGATCTGCTGGAGTTCCTCTCGTCTGGTGTCAGGAGCTCCTGTAGATTCTGGATCCTATAGAGATAGGGTTGCTCCCATTCCTTCCCCGGAGCATCAGTGAGGTCGTGTGATCAGGGTCAGAGTTCAGCATCCCAGAACATCACAAAGGTGTTGAAGGATGAAACATGGTGCGAGCCCACAGCTCAGTCATCCTTCCTCCAGGAACGGAAGACTCCTCGGGAAACAGTTGTTTTGCATTACGGAGGAATTCTCCTTGAATTCAAGATTTATGTCTCCTCTCGGAAGATCTGTCGCTACGCCAAAATGATTTATTTCAAAGCGTCTGATTATCTGTTAATTAAGAATATTACGTGTAAATATTTAAAGAGAGAAGCTGCGTTTTAGTGAAGGTGAAGAGGACATGCAGACCTTTGGAACAGGACAATGGCGTCGCCCAGCGTGGCGAGCGGCACCGGCGGCCACTGAGAGTCCAGCTTTACCCAGTCACAGTAAACTGACACTTAAAGGAAGGGTATGAGTGAAAAGCTGCACGTTTCAGTTCTTTCAGTGAGACTTAAGTGAGCTCGTCATTATTTTGT